>NC_064810.1:151440276-151446349 GCF_023721935.1 Panthera uncia
AAAGAAAGAAAGAAAGAAAGAAAGAAAGAAAGAAAGAAAGAAAGAAAGAAACACGTTGAATAAATCTCTTTTACTATAACCTCCTAGGGGACAGAGGGAACCTGGCCACCTGTATTGTCTTGGTAACCTGTTAAGATTTCAGACCTAAAAATAGCATAATTCCTATTATTGTTCCTAATAATGTTATCCTTTCCCATAACCCCAGCTTCTCATTCCCATTTCAGTAAATGGAATAATTAGGCCAATTAATGAAAGAAACACATGAATATTTCCATAGAAACCTTTTCCAGACTCATATTTTCAGAACAGCATGTTCCAAGAGGATTTATCCATGTGACTTCCACTGATGTTAACAGAAATCAGACGATTAAATCCTTGTGTAACTCTTTGATAACTGACCCCCTCTGCTTTTAGGAACATAATAATGCACACCCCCAAGGGTACAAATGGCTACCTCAGAGTGGTCAAGTGTGACAATTTCTGCATTGCTTCTCTGAGTGATTATTGGTTATACATTTTAAAAAATGTATCTAAAAAATAGATAATCTGACTCACGAGGTTTTAAACATTAACATGTATGTACATTTTACGTAGGATAGTTGAATAAATATTTTTAAAAACCATCAAGCTTGGGGAAGGTGATTTAAGACTAAAAAAGAGAACCTGAAGGCGCCTGGGGCTCAGTCAGTTAAATGCAGCTGACTCTGGATTTCGATCAGGTCCTGATCTCACAGTTCATGAGCTTGAGCCCGGGATCCAGCTCTGTGCTGATCGGAGTTGATCTGTACTGACAGCTAGGAGCCTGCTTGGGATTCTCTCTCTGCTCCTCCCCCATTCTCTCTCTCTCTCTCTCTCAAAATAAATAAACTTAAAAAAAGAAAAAGAAAATCCTACTACCTAGAGATTAATGTATTTTACTCGTCACACAGGTATTCTAAATTCTTTCAAGGTGAGGAGCACCCTAAGAACAAAGAAAGAGAAAGACATTTTTACAGATAAAACTCCTATTGCACTGATGCTGACGAAGAAGTCAAGCTAAAAATACAGGGTTCACTGTCAACTTTACACAAGTGCTCCGGTTAAAAAAAATTTACAGACTCCATCAAGGTACATTTCTCGCCATCCCAAACGTGTTTCGGAACAACATTAAAGAGACAATAATCTTTTTTTCTTACTAGGAGATGTTCATATGCACAATATTCTATCACAACACAAACAGGACTCCTACAAGGAAAAAGGAGGCTCATATGTTACTGCTTATTGAACTTCTGCGCAGACCTATCAGGAAAGGAGCTGTGGCTGTGGCTGTTTTCCAGTACGCATGCGTCACGGATGATTACGTCTTTCCACCAGATACTACCGTGCCCACTCCTTTGGTAAACACTCAAAAGGGAAGGAGGCAGAGTCCTCAACTAAGGATGCTACGAGTAGATTTTCAGGGCCTGGTTATTCCCTACCACCTGAACGCTTTCAGAATTAGTCGGTGGAAATGGGTTTTGATGAGAACGTGGTTACTTTACGTTTGTAGAAATTCCCAAGTCACTAAGCACATGAAAATCCAAACATATTTTACCCCTGAAAGTGGCCCAAAGAGTCTGTGACCTATTCCTTGGGCGAATGTCCAAACTTTGAAAAATGTATATGTATTTGTTTGTTGATGTGGGTCGGCGTGTTAGGCTTTCTATTGTTTTTAGCATTTATTTATTTGTGTGACAGAGAGAGAGAGAGAGAGAGAGAGAGAGAGAGAGAGATACAGAGCACGAGTGGGGGGAGGGGCAGAGAGAGAGAGACAGAGAGAAAGAGAGAGAATCCGAAGCAGGCTCCAGGCTCTGAGCTGTCAGCACAGAGCCCGACACAGGGCTCGAACTCACGGACCACGAGATCACGACCTGAGCCGAAGTCGGACGCTTAACCGACTGAGCCACCCAGGCACCCCTAGGCTGTCTTTCTATTTGATTTCATAACATTTAACTATAGCTTTGCTCTTACTCCTATTTGAAATGGATGATGGAGAAGGTTCCATTTAGCCTTTTTTTTTTTTTTAATTTTTTTTTTCAACGTTTTTTATTTATTTTTGGGACAGAGAGAGACAGAGCATGAACGGGGGAGGGGCAGAGAGAGAGGGAGACACAGAATCCAAAGCAGGCTCCAGGCTCCGAGCCATCAGCCCAGAGCCCGACGCGGGGCTCGAACTCACGGACCGCGAGATCGTGACCTGAGCCGAAGTCGGACGCTTAACCGACTGCGCCACCCAGGCGCCCCCCATTTAGCCTTTTAAATCTTCGCACATTCTCTGCCCCCTCTCTCTCTCTCTCACACGTACACACACCCCCCCCCCCCCACACACACACCTAATCCTCTGTGTGCACGTTAACTTGAAAACAGGTACACAGGGAGCCTGGGTGGCTCAGTGGGTTGAGCATCCGACTCTTGATTTTGGGTCAGGTCATGATCTCACAGTCAGGAGATCGAGCCCCGTGTCGGACTCGGCACTGGGTCCGGAGCCCGTTTGAGATTCTCTCTCTCCCTCTCGCTCTCTCTACCCGCCTCCTCCACTCATGAGCATGCTCTGTCTCTCGAAAACAAATAAAACAGGTACACGTATTATTCATTCTTTTAGCACTTAAGAGTTCCCGCTGGGTAGTGGAATCATGCTGTATGTACTTTCTATCTCAAAATTTGGATCTGTACACATTAGCACATTAATTCTAAACACTCACTGGCTATAATTCCTAAGAGTCACAGGATAGCTATGAAGTATTAGATTCTTGCCTAAAATAGAAATAACATCCCGCTGTAGAGTGAATTTGTGCAGGTTTTGTCCCTTTACAACAGCTTATGCACAGACCAGCCACGATTAAAAATTTGCTAGCTACGACATCGCTCCCCAGGTGACAGACCATTAGCCTCAGCATCCCCTGTGCGTGAGCGTGAAATGCAGAATCTCGAGACTCACCCCAGAACTACTGTGTCAGTGTGTGCATTTGATCAAGATCCCGGGTGGAATGCATGCTCATTAAATTTTAGGGAGCACCGGGTACAGTAACACCCACACCATGTGAGGGAGTGAGAACAGCATTTCCAAGCTCTTCCCAGGAATCCAGAGAGGCACAGAAAAATCCAATGGACCGTTACAGAGTTAGTATTTCTGATGGGCTAACCTAACCCCCCCCAATTCTACACACAAAAGGTTTCCTTGTTATGTAGAATGGAGGTTTGAATCAATGCAATCTATATCCTAAAGGTCAGGGTGTCCCCAAAGATTCCTGGACTATGCTGTTATCCGATCATCAGTTAGCAAAATGAAACAAACAGGATCTACATGCCCTGACCTGGTTTTCTCCCCCCTCGATGTTCTTCTGTATGCCTTTTATTTACATATATTTTGAATTCATTGCAGACACTCGTTATCTGCATCCATCATTCTTCTTTCTGATTCACTGGACAGCGGGAAGCCTGTTTGCAAGGCTTGTGTCCGTTTTCTCTACTCTGAGAGGTGGGGAAGCTCCAACTTCTGTCTTACGAAGGGGGAGGGGAGGGGTGATAACACATCTGCAAGTTTTCTGGAAGGTATCGTACTCTTGTCTGCATGTTCTCCTTGGAGCCTGCATGTGTGTGGTACTAAGTTCAAACCCAAGGGCAGAATCTCTCAAAGTCAGACTCCGCCAGACTGAGGAAGCCTGCTGGGTTTTTGCAACCAACACGTGTCACCGAATCTGGAAACACTGAGGGGGTAGAAGCCCCCTTTCTGGCTCTGATGAGAGAGCCTCCCCATGGGGCGGGAGGCTGACCCTCAGTCTCACGTAACCAAAGGGAGCGTTTAAATTCTATTCCTACTCTGCATTCCTCATGACGGCTGTTGAGCACAGTGCAAGGGAAAGTCCAAGGGAGGCTTAGGTTAAACACAAGTGGCAGAGTGAGTGAAGAAGCTCGAACAATTCTAAAGAACCCCCCCTCCCCCCGCCACCGTCTCCTGCAAGGACTCCAGTTCCGCTTTGCAAGGTGGGTTGGCTCGTCATTTACCCAACACAGATCCCTGGACAGGACCAGAGCAGAAGGAAATTAAACAGGCTTAAGGAAAAGCCCCACAAAAGCTGCCTGGGCCTTTGCCCCGCAGGATGCGTTATTGAAGATTTCCCTTCCCCGGCTTCCTCCTGAGCTATCATTTCAAAAGTGAAACATTTTCATGGAAAGCGCTCCACGAACCCGGTGTTTAGCACAAACGAAGCGTTCAGCCCGAGCGGGGGAGGGGCGCAGGAAAGGTGCCGAGAAAGCAGAGGCGACCCGACCCGTATCCCCTCAGTTTGCAGAATCGACACCAAAGGATCGGTTGCCCTTATAACCTAAACGGACTCAGGGCTCGCTCAAGCATTGCGTTTCCCCCCTTCCTGCTCTGCTCCACGGCCGCTCTATCTTCCTATCGTTCTACTTTCCCGACATTCAAGGATCCCGACTCTCCTGATCCCCCGGAAGGGCAGAACTGTTGGGCTGTCTGTTGTAGACAGGCATCTACATTACTGTTGTAGCTAAGCCGAAAGTAGTATCATCACGGGCATTAGGCAAAGTGCTGGAAGTCGGAGGAGAGAGGGATGCGGGCACCATGTCTAGGAACAGCCGACCCGGACCCACGGGTCCCAGGGCCTTCCTTTCCAGACTATTTCTAACTTTTCTTAAGGAAATGAAACATTTCTTTCTTATTTGGGGGGGGGCGGGGAACCCAAATTTTATTTTATTTTATTTTATTTTATTTTATTTTATTTTATTTTATTTTATCTTTTAATGTTTATTTATTTTTGAGAGAGAGAGAGAAAGAGAGTGAGGGAGAGGCAGAGAGAGAGGGAGACACAGAATCCGAAGCAGGCTCCAGGCTCTGAGCTGTCAGCACAGAGCCTGATGCGGGGCTCGAACTCACGACCCATGAGATCGTGACCTGAGCCGAAGTCGGACGCCCAACTGACTGAGCTGCCCAGGTGCCCCGTAAGCATGCTTTAAATAACTTTCAAAGCCTCCCCTGCATCCTCAGACCTCAGGGAAACCTTTGCCCTGAGATTCATGTCAGGACTGTAGGAACTTCTTAAGAGTTGGGAGTCATGACTGTGGCCTCTCAGCAACCGAGAGAACTAGTAAGCCAAAAACCAGCAGAAATCTAGAAGATCGGAACAACGAAATAAACTAACAGGATGTCACTGCCACGTCTGGACACTGCACCAAACATCAGCAGAATGCCCAGCTTTTTCAAGAGTGTGTGGAGCATTTAGCAAGTTAGACCGTATCCTGGTCCGTAAACCCGACGTGAACAACCTAATAAGAATTGAAATCATACAGAGTATGTTTTTTGACCGTAATGGAATCAGTCTAGAACCAGTAACAGAAATACAACAGGACAACCTCCAGACACCTGGGTATTAAAACCCTTCTAAATAATCCACAGATCAAGGAGGAAATCTCAAAGAGAAGAAAAAACACATACAATGAATGAAAATGCAAATAAAGCACATAAAAGTACGTGGTACTCTGCTAAATCAGGGCTACGGAGGATACCCGTAGCACTAAATGCTTACATGAGAAAGGGGAAAAGTCTGAAATCAATAATCTCACTTCCTACCTCAAGAAACTACATAAAGTAGAGCAAAATAGAGCTAAAATGCACAGAAGGAAGAAAATAAAAAAAAAAACAACAACCCAGCAATCAATGAAATCGAAACAATAAAACAATAGAGAAAATCAATACCACAAAGTGGTAGTTCTTTGAAAAGGTCAACAGAATTGATACATCCAGCCAGACTTATAAAAATAAGAAGAGAGAATTTGAAGATCACCAATATCAAGAAGCAAACAGGATATCCCAACATGTTCTGCGGCCAGTCGGAGAATAATAAGGAAATGCCACTGAGCACTTTTCACTCATAAATCCAGCAAGTTATTAGAAATCAGCCAGTTCCTCGATGACCACAAAAGACCAAAAGTCAGCAAAGATGAGACAGATCGTCTGAATACTCTGATAATCATAAAAATTTCATAATTAAAAGGCTCTAGGAATCACATTCACATAAATATATATATATATTTATGT
>NC_064810.1:151446749-151454149 GCF_023721935.1 Panthera uncia
AAAAAAAAAAAAAAAACAGAAGAGGAGGGTTGCTCCCCAATTCATTTTATGAGGCCACTATTCTTCTGATACCCAAATCAGGATGCATTCATCCCCATACGCCCACTTATGAAAGAACAGAGGAATTTACAAGCCCATTTTTGTGGCTCGTAGAACGTGTTCAAGATTATGGAGAGCGGAGAATGAAATCAAATGTATTTCTTCTTAGTCAAACTTAACGAAAAGGGAATTTGGAGTTGGATACAAGATCCAAGATGAATTCTTTTTTTTTTTTTTTTTTCCCTCTCTCTCTTTCCAATGTGTGATCCACACATAAATCTCAGCCGTGCTCTGTCACTTGGTGTTAGTGACCAGCTCTGCAAAGGAATAGGAAAGCCCATGGTGGGTCGGGAGGCCAACATCCAGAGGTCCCCATGTGTGCTGATATCAGCCAGCCCGTGCACTTGGACAGTTAAATGTCTGCCTCTAACACGGCCCTGCTGGTTCAGTCCCAGGATGCTTGTTTCTTGTATCATCATCCATGACAGTAAATAAAGGCAAAACTAGTAAGCTATGTTTATGTGCTTTTGGGAGAGTGGTTAATGTGCAGCCTTAGAACCGGCCAAGCCTGGGTGCTCTCCTCGATCTCATCAGCCTTGGGACCCAAGTAGTGTATTTCTATACAGTGTATTTCTAACAGCTTGTACTCCCCTCGTAAATTTGTGGTGGGTATGAAAGAACGCCATGTTTGTAAATAACTGAGCACAGCAATGAGCCCATTAGAGGCCTAACTGATGGTAACTGTGATTACTACTAACGTTTTTCGTGGCCTTAAAAATGTGTTTGAATCAGAATAAAACCATGGCGACACAGGGATTAACTCAAAGCGATATGGTAACTGACTACGTAAACCTAAAGCATGAAGAAATGTAAGGCTTATGCCTCAGCATTTCATCTCAGTATTCCCCCCTTACCCCCCATGGGGGGGGCGGAATCTGTTCTCAGGTAGGACGGATGCCCTCACTTTCAAGTCTTTCAAAGCCGGAAGGATTTGAAAACCACAGTCTTAGCTCTAACCTGATAACAGCCTTTATACATGGTTTCAGGTCATCAACAAGAGCCTCAAAAAGAAAATTATCTGCCTTCACTGTTGGGGGTACCTGATAATGTTAAGTTGACAGTAGATTTTTTATTTTTCCACTAGGGACACTTCTTTTTTTAAAAAAAAATTTTTTTAACGTTTATTTTTTTTGAGAGATACAGAGACGGAGTGCAAGCAGGAAGGGCAGAGAGAGTGGGAGACACAGAATCCGAAGCGGGCTCCAGGCTCTGAGCTGTCAGCACAGAGCCCGACGCGGGGTTTGAACTCACAAACCGCGAGATCACGACCTGAGCCGAAGTCGGACGCCTAACCCACTGAGCCACCCAGGCACCCCAGGAACGCTTCTATATTAAGGTTTTGGTTTCCCTTGTATATGTAGCTACCAAATCCAGATATCACTGTTTCAATCTACCATGGAATTTCTCCAAAATTTCTGACTTTGATGCCCTTTGTTTATAACACTTAACCAGCGTAGGCTCCTTCTTCTAGATGCTTAGCATCTCTATCAGACACTGGTAGGGAAAAGAGAACAAAATCACCAGGAGGAATTTATGTCCCCCTGTTGGGCCTCAGGGTAACTCAAATGTCCTACTTAATTGCAGAATATCCAATTTACTTTATAAAAATTCACTGTGTGTAGTTTTAAGGCCTAGGAAAGATATGGCGATTTGACTGACTTACAGAGATTTCAATTTGGCCAAGAATGTAGGACAAGGAAGAGACACTTCTCACTAGGATTAAATAAAGATGAAGAACACTGCCCCGAAGCAAATCGGGATTAAAATCTCATTTGGTTAGGGGCACCTGAGTGGCTCAGTCGCTTAAGCCTGTGACTTCAGCTCAGGTCATGATCCCACACTCCGTGAGTTCGAGCCCCACGTCGGGCTCTGAGCTGGCAGCTCAGAGCCTGGGAGCCTGCTTCAGATTCTGTGTCTCCCCCTCTCTCTGCCCCTCCCCTGCTCATGCTCTGTCTCTGTCTCAAAAATAAATAAAAACATTTAAAAACTTTTTTTAAATCTCATTTGGTTATAACTGACATAAATTGGCTCTACGCTAATGCCCCACCATGGGATGCTGCCTTTACTGGGACGTAATCCAGTCAGTACCCTAAGGTGGGAGAGGGTCAGATCCAGGAGGCAAGACTGCAGGAGGCGGGAGGGAGAGCTAGTCAGGGCATCCCTGCGGGATGGTGCCAGCCCAAACCTGGTCCCGAGGTCGATTTACAGAGAGAGGGGGCCTCTCTCCAAGCTCCTCCAGGAAATACAGCTTTGGCAGTTATCCAGAGAGGCTCTTTCCTCCGTGAGATATTCCATCCACACGGAGTTGCTTCCCCCAAGTAACCTCCAGGGCCCTTTGGGAAGTCTCTGTTGGTGTCACCCAGCTCAGCAAAAGGCCACGTAGCTGTAATCGCGTGCTGTCACGTGATTGGCCTAATGGCTTAGGCCATTGCATGAGCTGGAATTTTGTTAGAAGAGGTGAATCTCAGTGAGGTCAGGGGACACCGTCCGTCCTCCCAGACCCTCAGGAAATTCAACACCGCGGTGGAAACTGCATTGAGATTTTAGGCTGATATCGGGTGTGATGGTCTCAAAAGCTAGGAGCGTAAACGTCTCAGTCCACGTGTGTATGTCGATGGTGTCGCTTCGGGGAGGATTTTGTTCCCGCAGCATCACTTCCCTTTTCTCATCTCCCCAGTCCCCACAGGCCACCTTAGCTCCACTCGCTTCTTTGCCGCCCAAAGCACTCACTCCTATTGGGAGCAGGATACCCCTTTGAAACGCACCCCTCTAATTACGGTGCCATGACCTCACCTTGGCAGGGTGGCATCCCCACGGTGATGTGGGGGCATGGGACAAGTCAATGTCACCAGGCTGCCACGGGATGTAGTTGGGGCCAGTCAGGTCTCTCTGAGATGGTGCGCGGGGGAGGGGGGAGGTTTCGCACCCCCAAACCCTCCCGCAGTGTTTTCAAAAAGACAAAAAATGTCACAGCGTTCTCGTTGGTGTTGACGCTCACCAATAAAGTTCGTGGGGGAGAGTCAGGGGAAGCCCAAGGCTTGTCTTAAATCTACTTGGGTTGATTCAGTCTACTTTCGGATGAACACACTCATTCATCCAACTCTCTCAGCCCCTCACCCAAACCTGGGGTTTTCCGGCTTGGTAGGTTCTAGCATATCTGTAACCGCACTCCTGTGTAGGAGCTATATACTCTAATGCAAGACTCACACACCTTCTCAGAAAACTGTCAAACGATGGCAGTAAACTAAAATCTAGCCAATCGTTATCAATGGACGTCAATGTCTCTCCTACAGGCACTGGCAGCCAAAAGGAACACTTCACTGGGACCCATGGACCAGCAGCTAGGAGGTCACAGCTTAACTTTCTGACAAACATTAGCAGAAGGAAGGCAAGCAACACGTTACTACAGCATAGATCTAAATTGATGGCATAGTTACCACCAAGTGATAGAGCTAGAACGTTTTCCCCCTTCAGAGGAAACATTACCAAATGCTTGAAAACAACAAAAAACAAAAAAAAAAACTAATCATTGTAAACGTTTTTGTGTTATTATTAGAAAAACGTAGGGGCACCTGGGTGGCTCATTTGGTTAAGCGTCCGACTTGGGCTCGGGTCATGATCTCACGGTTCATGAGCTCGAGCCCCACATCAGGCTCTCTCTGTTGTCGGCACAGAACCTGCTTCGGATCCTCTGTTCCCCTCACTCCCTGCCCCTCCCCTGCTCGTGCTCTCTTGTGCACCGGCTCTCTCTTTCTCTCTCTCTCTCCTCCCCTCTCTTTCAAAAATAAATAAACATTAAAAAAAAAAAAAAAAAAGGAAAAACGTAAAGCCAGTTCAGAGGTCAATGTAGATTTTTTCCCCTAAACGAATACAGTGTTGAAACGAGAAGAAGTCTGGCCGGCTGCCATACGTTTCCCTAACTCTTCTCCCACGGACGTTAAATAGGCCACGAGACAAATCAGAGAACGTATCGCTCGCTCCGATACAGAGGGACTGAATTCTTTCTCCAATCTGACAAGACGCTCGTCATGTCCGCGTTCATAGTCTCAGCGTGCCCGTTCTTGGCGTTAATCCTTGGCAAGGGCGTTGCTTTTCACCAGCGTACAAAAACCGTCCACGTCCCGCACATACCACACGCACGTATATGTACATATCACATGTGCACAGCCTTCTACTGAGCACAGACGTCGCACGGCGGGACAGCCGATCAGGAGCGGCAGCGGGAGCCCGCGCCCTGGCACGACCTACTTACGGCAGGCAGAGTCCCCCGGGCAGGTGGTCTTCGGCGTGGCAATGAGCGGCGTCCCCTGCAGAGCGGCCAGCAGGAAGGACCCCAGCCCGTCCCCAGTACGAGCCACTCAGCCCTGCTGGGTTCCTGCTGCTGTCTGGGCACCGGCACGCCATCAGGAGTGTGACACAGTAGGGAAAGAGACCGGTTCACTGTGAGACCTGCTACTCACTCTCGTACAGTGTATCGGCCCCCCTTCCCACTGCACAGCGGCTGCCGAGCTCTGGGCGGGAGGCAGGTGGCCCTCGAGAAAGCGAGCCACGCACGGAGTCGCTTCCATCGGGTGACACGGGCTGCGAGGTCCGGGGCCGCCTTCTACAGACGGTACTTTGGAGGAAGGTAGAGAAACCAGCTAATGTCATCCCCCTGGCCCTAGGAACAGCGGAAGGATTGTCTTCGAGTCGAAAAGGACCAAAAAAAAAAAAAAAAAAAAAAAAAAAAGAAAGCAAGGAAAGGCACGAACTAGGAAGCTAAGGACGTGGTTGGCACTCTTGCTTTGAAAGAAACCAAGAAGGTCCACAAAGAACTTGTGGAGACGGCGCTCAGCATGCGTGTCTGGGGCGCCGGCGTGACGTGGGCTTCACCTTCTCGTGCCCGTGACTTTCCCAGAGTTCCTCCGACGCCCCGTTATCTTCTCTGGGTGAGGGACACGAGGGGATTGAAACTGCCGAGCGTGGACACTCGTCCGAAGAGGGCGGCCGAGAGATTTACGTGCAGGCATCGCTAGGTTAGGGGAGGAGGCGGGAAACGAGAGGCCACGTACCTGCTTGCTGTGCGGCCTGCGGTATCTGCTGACCCCTCTGAGCACCGTACTGAACGGAGGCCAGGGGCCGGTACTGCTGTGTGGCTGAGGTAGGGTACTGACCGGATGGGTAATAATAGACGGGCATCTGCGGAAGAAAGAGAAAAACCACCGGGGATGAGAACCGTACGTAGAGAAAACCCGCAGCGGACGAGAACCGAACGGGAAGTAACCCTTCTGGACGTAAAATCTACGGTCATCCTAGGACACGGCCTGATCACAGTCGATTGTACAGATGGCCACCAAACACTTCCCCCTGGGCTGCATGCAGGGTGCCCGCTACTCTTCTCGCGAAGATGGGACAGCTAGTCCCCAAGCCCGAGTCTGGGCTGGCTGTGTGAGGCGCTTTGAACGTGAGGCAGAAATGGCGACTCCTGATGCTTGAGAAGACTGGAAGCTTCTGCTCACACGGGAGGGGCATCCAGCCACCAGGAAAGGAAGTCCAGGCTATTCTGCTGGAGAAAGAGGCCATGAGGAGAAGAGAGGTGCCCCGGCGGCCAGGCGGCATCAATGTTCTGAGCAAGTGAGCGAGGCCATCTTGGATGTTCCAGCCTCGGCCAAGCCGCCCCCATAGGTCGCAGAGCTGAGCCGTCCCTGCTGAGTCCTGCTCTAACTGCTGACCTAGTCCTGGGCAACACGGTGGATATTGTCTCAAAACACTGCATTTTGTGTTTTCAAACTGAAAAGAAGAGTGAACGAAACAGTCATCCACGACAACAGAAAGTTCATGGTAGTTCTAAATATTAAATAATCTAACTTGAGGGGTGCCTGGGTGGCTCAGTCAGTTAAGCTCCCGACTCCTGATTGCGGCTCAGGTCGTGATCTGCACGGACGGTGCACAGCCTGGCTTGGGATTCTCTCTCTCTCTCCCCCTCCCCTGCTCATGCTCACTCCCTCTCCCTAAATGAATGAATGGATGAACAAATAAATAAATAAAACTTCAAAAAATATTATATCTAACTTGGGTTATTTTTTCCAATGGAAACGCAGGTGAGACATGAAAACTGCTCGTCTCCAGCCCGAAAGAAGCACTGGATGGCGTGGCAAAATACGGTCAAGTCTATCAAAGCAGAGTGATCGGCACGAAGCTGGCATCCACACGAATTTCTGTTCTATGTGAAAACAGGAACAATGTCCCTTCCTAATGACCAGGAATGGCTGAAAATGTTCTAATTATTTCCAATAAGCTTCCAATCAAATGTCTCTTGATTTGGAAAGGCTTCCTTGCTTGCCTCAGGTCATTTATATTAAGGCTGTTTTCTCACGAACCCTAAATATTTTTTTTTTCATCTCCAGGCTTCTTAACATTCTTCTATCAGCTTCTTTACAGTGTAAAGAGAGGCACGCCCGGACACGGCCTTCAAGTGTCACGTGCACAGAGTAAACTTACAAGCCACCTGTTTGAGAGCTGTGGTTTTTAACGGATATGTCATTTTCTGATGTGTTCAAGTCCAAGAGGAAACGCTTTTTTACTTCAATCTTGCTCCTGAAACACATATATCATGTTTCCTTGCCTTAGCATAAAGTAGGAACAAAAGATAACTCCGTTCACGTTGTACCGTGGTTCTACAATCTGGTGGCGTTGTTAGGAATTCTCATTCGGACTGGCTCTATGGATATCCAAGGGTAAGAGACCGAACGAGTTTCCAGTGAACACGGGTCACTATGCGGCAACTAACTGATTGTACGTTTTGTGTACAGTGATTGTTTTCTCCCTGCTTCTCCCTTTCTTTGTGAGGCAATTTATAACAATAACATTCCAAATAATCCTAGAGTAATAGCAGGTTTTAGTTATGCTCTGGTACATCACGGTGCTCTTAAAGATTACCACCATTGTATATCAGATGCCTCCTAATATTAAGAATAAGAACAGCTATTATGGAATTTATTCCATATTACGAGTCTTATATTTATTTATAGGTCCTTTAGGAAGAATAACAGTTTGTTCCTTTAGGAAACTCTGATTTGATTCAATTTGAGCTCATAAATACATTACCCAGTCCTTGGTCTCTTCTCTCACATTCAATATGAAACATGAAAATACCTTCAGGGATGAGGGACAGAGTTCAAACACTTGACAATTTCCTGCTGCACCCTAACGGTTTGGATGAAAGTGTAACCTCTTGAAGGAGAGCCTCAAGTTTTAGTGCTAAGCTGTTCTGTTTTCTCCTTCTCCTTCTCCTTCTCCTTCTCCTTCTCCTTCTCCTTCTC
>NC_064810.1:151454159-151454654 GCF_023721935.1 Panthera uncia
CTCCTTCTCCTTCTCCTTCTCCTTCTCCTTCTCCTTCTCCTTCTCCTCTCATCCTATCTTCTCTGATACCCTGAAGGGCTGTGCTAGAGATCTGGTCACCTCCATCCAGTACCTCTCCCGGGCAGGGCACTGCACTGGCCAGCTCTTAGGAGTTTTAGCTCCCTATCATGTCACACCCACGGGACATGGGCACTTGGCTCATCCTAAGCCTCTCTCATGGAAGAAGGAAGCAGAGCGGGGCTAAGAGGAATCACCAGAGGATCCAGATGGAAGGTTGGAAGGGAGAAAAAGGTAAGGACAGCCCCCAAAAGGAGAAAATATATTTTCAGACAACTGTGTGAAATCACGGAGAACCAAAAATATCAGTGGATTGGGAGAGGAAAGAAAGAAATGAGAAAAAAAAAAAAAAAAACTCCTTTTTTAAAAAATTAAAAAAAACCCCCCCCCCCTCCCCCCGCACAGAGAACCCAGAACCCCTGGTGTGTCTGCAACAGA
>NC_064810.1:151454754-151558623 GCF_023721935.1 Panthera uncia
CCCCCCCCCCCCCCCCGTCCATTTCTATTCCCAAATCTTCTAAAGAAAGGATGAAAGTGTTTCTGTTGCAGACACACCAGGGGTTCTGGGTTCTCTTTGCTCCTGCAGAGCACGAATGCTGAAATTCATTCATCAAGGAAGATGTTTGTTTTTTTTTTTTTCCCGTCTTAAAAAAAAGTCTTCAATTAAACATTCTGCCAGCTCTTCTCCTTGATAGCAGAAATGGGTAAGGACACTTAGATGCTACTTAGGATAAAAGAGCTACACTATTTTTCCCATTAATTAAATGTAAAGTATTTAATTTATTGCTAAAATAATTAATATATGAATGAGGCCCTTCCTCCAGTAGCTTAAAATTATTTTTTCACAGCCCCTCAAGTCCTACTGGTGAAGAGATGTTTCAGAGAAGGCGACTGAAGACGAACTACTAATTAATCATTCCAAATAAAATGAACAACTGAATGAAGACCGTTTCATGGTGAAGGGTTTCGCACGGCTCGAAAAGGAAATAATTTACTCAAGATGTTAAGGCAGCGCAACAAATAATACGAAGGTGACAGCGTACTTTAAACAGCTCATCCAATGCAATATTTCTTAATTAGGATGGAATTTGCTTGGGATACGTGTGCCTTGAAAATGGACCAGAAAACGCCTCTGTGCATTTTACATCTTGACAGTAATCACTTGCAATATTCTGCAAAGGGATCCCCGGGAGAGCACCAGAGATGTTTGCTGGTGAACAGTAACAGATAATCAGTCTTGGGGAAGACAGTAAAAATCAGTGATCTGTGGTGTCTTACATGCTCGAGTCAATTAAATATGATTAATGACTACCTGTGAGAGCACACAGGAGCCTGGCTCCCCCCCCCCACCCCAGGGAAAGGAAAGGACAGTGGACCTCCGCTTCATCTTCCTCCTTTATATTCATAGAGGGGCTCCTGCCTGGAGCACCAGATTAGCTCCAGAGAATGCTTGAGGAAAGAACACATTTCCAGAGCAGCAGAAGGGGAGAGTCGAAAGTCCCCCAGGAGTAGGCTCTCTTTTGCCTGCCTTTTTTTCCCTTTCTGGGCAATCCGGTGAACAGGAAGGACGTTGCAGGGCAGGGAATGCTTTCCTGTGGCTCCTGTACCAGAAGCCTGGAAAATGGGACGCGCCCCCAGTGCATCACGGGGGCAGTCGGGTCAGTTTCGTCAAACTCACTTTCTGAGCCCCAAGGCTTTGCCCAGCTGCCGAACAGGACAGACCGGCTTCCGCAGGTGGGGAATCTCAGTACGGACCAGAAAGAGCAAGACAGGTTGACCTGGGGAAAAACCTGGGGAAATTCTACACGGAAAGACAGAGATCAACATACCCAACGAATCAACTGTAGGTCGCAGGTGTGAGAGAAAACAAACACACACTGACCTGTGCAGGTGGAGGCTGTTGCACAAATCCCTGTGGCGAGGGAGGGGCCTGGAGGACCTGCTGGGACATGGAAGGTCCAGAGCCCGAGAACCCCCCAGCAGGGAGCTGCTGGCCTGTGGAGGCAATGACGTAGCTTGGCTGTTGGGCTGGCTGTGGCATGAGGGACGCTGGGTAGACAGGACCAGATGGGGGCTCAGGAGTCTCTCCTGAGGATTGCCGGCTCAGGTTCATCTGGGTGAACTGTGTCGCCACATCGTCTCTCTGCGCGGAAGCAAAACAGGAAATTAGCAAGATCAGCTTAGTAAGGGGAGAGGCACACAGAGGCAGACACGGGCCACATGCTTGTCGCCGCGGGACGGGCAGGGCGTACAAATTGGAAACGCTACCAGAAAGGAATTCTCTGTCCAGAACAACAAGAGGACATAGCAAGGGGGAACAGATTTTAATCATCTGGTGGATCGGAGACGGTAAACAATTTGACCAAATCTCCCCCTTTCAATGGAAACAAATCATTATCTTTTCACTGAGGGCTCAGGCTCCTCAGGGTAGTGCTGAGACAGGGAGGGCTTGTCCTGAGGGGTCAGCTGGTCTCCCTGGGAGTCATCACAGCCTCTGCCTTCTGTAGAGAGGCAGAAGGACCTTGTAGTCACCATCACACATGGCTACCGCAGAGATGCAGCCAGCCAGCACGGGTGGGATTTCCTTGGCATACTGGGGAGTATGGTTCACCTGCCTCGCTTGAAATTTAGGGGACATGCTCATTTCCTCTTGTCCAAAAGGACCTAGTCCACTGATGGGAAAGGAAGGGAGAATGGGGGATTGGGGAGCTAGGAGAACCCCCACATCAGGAGCACAGGGTGACGCTGGTGACCACGTCAACTGACTTTAAGCAGTTTCCCAAACCCTCGCGCCAAGTTCATGGGTCTCTCTGTTGCTGACTTCCAACTCTAAGGGCATTTCATTCCTGCTCAGCTGGTAGGTAAAGTCTCGGCAGGGTACCCGATCGCGGAAGCAGCAACCACGGGACCGATGACAGAAGGGAAACCGTTATTTTGGAGACGGGCTGCAGTGCTCTGGAATGAGACACTCACGTATGCCCCCTCACGGTCAGCCCGGGGCACCCACCCAGCGTCAGCCAGCCCCGCACAGGACAGGAGTAAAACCAGCCAACATGCGCTCCCGGGGACAAGGTCACAAGCATGTCATACAGTACCATGGGGAACTGCTGCGTTGGAGACACAGGCAGGAGATGCTGGGGAGGAAAAGAGACCGCTGGGTATTGCACTGACTGAGAGGAAGCCTGTAGCCCCTGCACCGACTGGAGGAAAGAGAAAGCTGATCAGGTAACAGGGAAGCACGGGGGGCAGCAATCCCACAGGAAGGCTGCCTCACCGGAAGCCCACCACATCCCTATGGGTCCTCTTGGCTCGGCGCACCCCCGAGAGGGGAGCCAGCCACCAACGGAAGGTCAAAGCCATGCAGACCCCAGCCAGCCAGCCTCGCAGGAGGCGTGTTTGCACAGAGTGAACACTCCTTTAAGAAGTTACTGCAATATGGCGGCGCCTGGGTGGCTCATTCTCGGTTAATGAAGTGTCTGACTTTGGCTCAGGTCATGATCTGACGTTTCATGAGTTCGAGCCGGGCGTCGGGCTCTGTGCTGACAGCTCGGAGCCTGGAGCCTGCTTCGGATTCTGTGTCTCCCTCTCTCTCTGCTCCTCCCCCACTCGCTCTCTCTCTCTCTCCCTCTCTCCCCCAAATATAAACGTTAAGAATATGAAAATAAAAGAAGTTACTGAAATATATTTCATGTCGCTGTGGTTAGCTGACTCTAATGGGTCTAACAATACTGCCCAAGGACTAAAAAGTAAGGGTTTTCAGAAAAATACAAACGAGGTTCACTCTGGAAACCTACTTGGGACGCTACAGTTTTCTGTGGACACTTCCACGTGGTGCCCTCCGAAAGGAGGGCTCCTCCACATCTCTCAACGAACAGCCGGGCTACCCCCGAATGAACTGATTTCTGTTCTTGCCATTGATAAAGTGTTCAGTACGATCCCTTTGCGGCCATGAGCCCGCAGCCTGTGTTGGGAATGAATGAGCCAGGCGACACAAAGGCCTGGTTGAAGTTATGAGTTCAGCCTCCAAGACGGGCTCCTTGATGCAGAAAAAACAGCATCCAGACCTAAGAAAGAACTTGGCAGTGTGCTCGCTAAGCAGATCACTGGCTGGGGCGTTCACGTCTATCGAAACTGAAGGATCCAGATGAAATCTTGTCAACGGGCCGTCAAGGGCTCTAGGCTGGTTTTGTTTACCAGTGGGTGGAGGTGAGCCCAGTGGCAAATATCCCCTCTTCCCGAGGCACCGCTTGCTGCTCTGAGGACTGTGCACCTTTGTCCTGGAACACTCCCCCTCCCCGCCTTCCCGCCAGCTCCTACCTGAGTGACCAGTGGGCCCGCCAAGTGTGGCTGGGGTGGCTGCACCTGCTGCTGTGGCTGAGGAGAGGGCTGCTGCTGTGGCGGCTGCTGGGACTGCCCCATCATGGTGCCTCGCAGGGGCTGCTGGCTGCTGGGGGGGTTGTATATGGCAGGGGTTCCGTCGGGATTCACAAAGGGCTGGCCTGCAACGGAATCACCGTTTGGTTCAGATGAGCTCCTCAGACAGTCCTTTAGCAGGAAAAGCCGTGTGAGAAGAGACCCCAAAAGGAACGTAAGGTAAAGGGGCAGGGCAGTGGACATCCAGGACACCAGAACCTTCACGGGCGTGAAGACTTCCCTGTTGACGACCTATCCGGTTAAGCTAGCTAACTGAGTTAAGCCCGGAGCAATTTGAGAAGCAACAAATAAATCCACTGCCTTCAGGGAGATTTGCTAACGCTAAGCGCATCTGGGTGCAGACGCACACACTGAGAGGCACATGCTGAGAGACAAGGCTGCTTTCCGTTGACCCAGCTCCAGCTACACTGGGTCACACGTGTTTCGCTTCCCCTCACCCTGCCGCCAACTCAGAACCGTGATCAGTTCTACGGATACGTACACACGAGGGCACACGCCAGCCACAGACTCACTTCTCTGAACAGAAGCAACACGGACAATGCAGGGGCTTAGGCTCGAAAGGTGACGCGTAACAAGAGCATCACAGCATCATCGCGTAACAGCGGAGCGAATGCACGTGATTTTGCCCTTGGAAATAACGGCATGGCGCACTATGATTATTACGACTGTTTGAGGAGGGTTTTATGGTTGACAAAATAGGGGCGCGGGACCCTCAGCCGGACTCTGGCAGGAAGGAAAGTGTCATCTCCCCAGGTCGCAGAAGAGGCAACGGGGGCCCACTGGAAAGGTTATAGGGAAGGAGGACGGAAGAGGGGAGGCGGGGAAAAAGCAGCAGACAGAAGAGGAGGAAAAGGAAGGTGGAGGAGAGAACCAATCAGGTGCCAGTGTGGCAGGCACAGGGACGGGCTCACACACATGAGCTCAGCAACTCCAGTGAGCTCACGTGATCTCATTCCACCTTAGACACAAAAAAACTAGGGCTCAGATGGACCATGCAACTCATTCTGGAAGTGAGGGCCAGGAAACGGCCCCGGTCAGAATGACTCCAAAGTCTTCCCATTGCACCAAATAACTTGAGTGGACTATCCCCGTTTACGTCACGTGTCCAGGCTACAGTGAGATACGATGAAAAACGTCCAATAGTGCCTGAAAATTCCTTAATGCGTGAGAAGGCAGGAGGGGTGGGGGCTGTGTTTCAAGGTGGGATCACGCTCAGGACTGGCAGATAAAGACGGAGAAGAATCAGAATATCCGGCTTCGCATTTGAGATGTCAGAAGCAGTTTCACAAGCACAGCGTCTCAAGCCTCCCCCTACGTGGTTCTGGTAAGTGGGGCCCCCAAGAGCACTCTTGTCCAGTGCAGGCAGCTTGTGACAGCTGACGAAGGCAGCCTTTTTCATTAACAATATACATGAAAAACAACCAAAGGTCATCAGTGGTGTGAGGAAGGTTAGCAACAAAGTAGAACAGGTCAGAGGGTGAACATACAGAAGCTGAATTCTAGTGAAAAAAAAAAACCCAAAACAAACAAACAAACAAACAAACAAAACAAACCCAGTGCGTGGTATTCAAAAAGAACAGACTGTTATAAAATGGGAGCTAATTAGCTAATGTAAGGTAAGTAAAAGAAACCAGGCCCCGAAGGGTAGCAACTATGGAAATACACAACTGCATTTCAAATACATTCAAGGTCAGACAACACTTAACGGTAATGGGAGCGTGAATGGTGGGACCTCTAATGGGGGCAGGAGGGAGCCCGCCAGGAGACTAGACGTGTTCTGCGTCTCCTTCCTGGCAGTGTTCACACAGGTGTTCCTATACTCAAACACCTACCAAGGCCACACGCCTGGTGTGTGCATTTTATAAATTACGGCGAGAAAATATTCTGGAGTAGGGCTGGAAGGCAGAGGCTGGGGTCGTAGGTGGAGCCAAAGACTTGATTTCAGCCCAGCAGGGAACTGGAAGGGGAGATTAGTGGTCCCCATCACTAGCCCACAATTTCAGCCCAGATATACTGGTGTGTGTGTGTGTGTGTGTGTGTGTGTGTGTGTGTGAGAGAGAGAGAGAGAGAGAGAGAGACATGGCCTTTCCACGCTGCATATTCATGAACGTACCCGCCAGAAAAGTTCTGACAACAGTTTCATAACCATTCACCATGTGCTGTGATGGAAAAGCAAATGTGCCAGAATTAGAGTCACAGAACAATGACTCAATTTAGAGGTATTTAAAATATTAATGTTCTTCCTGGGTACCTGTTTTCCTATCACTGCCATTTAATTTTAGCTCCATTTCATTGTTTTAAGTCCTATTTTCTTTTTTTCAGAAATAACTTCCTTCTTTTCTTACAATCTGCAACCCATTTTTCCTCCCCGAAAGCAGCAATTGGGGGAAGAATGAAAAAAAAAGTTCAATTTCCAAAAATCTATCAGCCTATTTAGTGTTCGAATTCTTAGCCCCCTCCCCTTTTTGGAATTGTAAAAAGATGAGAGGAAAATTTTAGAGACCTAGTGTTGAAAAAAATGTTCACAATAACTTCATCAGAAGTCATTTCAAACTCAGTCTCATTCTGGGGCGCCTGGGTGGCTCAGTCGGTTAAGCGTCTGACTTTTTATTTCAGCTCAGGTCGTGATCCCAGGATCACAGGATCAAGCCCTGTGTCGGTCTCCATGCTTCCACGCTGAGCCCGATTCTCTCTCTCTTTCCCTCTCTCTACCCCTACCCTCCCTCTCTAAAAAAGAAAAAAAACAAATAAGTCTCATTCTATGCACACACACACACACACACACACATGCACGCACAGATGGAAAGTAAAAAGAAAACAATCTTTACTATGTTTTCTACAACTTCCAATTTACCCCAGTGAGAAGTAAGGTAGCATGAAAAACGGACCATAATGAGGGTGAAAAACATAACTGCAAATTATTCAGATGTCCTTTTTGATACATTTTAGATCCTCTGTGTGAAATAGTATTAATGTGCTATGAACCGGACAAAAGAAATGCCTCCAAATAATTGCATATGAAGAGTACTAAGAGATCCCTGGGGTAGAGAGAGGTAGCAGGCTCTTCTAGAAGAGAAGACAGCATAAAAGGCAGCTATTAGGCTCACTAAGGAGGGGTGGAAAGAAGTGAGGAAAGGAAACCGGCAAGATGTATGCCAGGAAGAGAACAAAAACAATTTCCCGAGAGAGCTAGGACAGGTGACTGTTGGTTTTCAAGTCAGGCAACAGTCGCCTCCCTAGATTCTGCCTTTCCTGCCAATCCAGATGCAATTACAGCTGAATACAGGCAATTAGTTTGAATGACAGCTGCTGAGGACCAAAGGGGCCAGAAAGACTAGTTGGCCCTAGGACTAGCCAGCTTAGAAGAGATTTTCATGTCAGAAACTGCTGAAGCATACCCGGCAGGCCCTGGCAGGTGCACTGGCACAGGTAAAGGGTGCAGGGGGCAGAGGTAAGCCGGGGTGCCGGGAGCTGGGCCAGGGCCGAGCGCTCATTGCCCTCAACTACAAAGGTTCTTGGTTCTTGGTTCTTGGTTTCGAGCCCCCCCGCCCAGCTGTGTGCCCCTTAGGTGGAAAAGTTCTCTACTCCCCACGTCATCATGAATGATGTGCAGGAGATGCTATCTTATTCGTATAAAATTATTGAGCACCTGCACGAGAACTCGGACCACGTTATCCATTCCAGGGATGCCAGACAAAAACAAACACAAAAACTTGAGTCTCATCCCTCCCCACAAAGAGCTTATAAATACGCTGGTAATGAGGAAAGGAACCCAAGGGCAATTTGCACTCGAAGCCAAGTAATCCAACGCTCTTAGTTTCTAACACAAGCACATTTCTGCCATGCACTTGGCAGGAGGGTTTTTATTCAAAGAGATGGAGAGGGCATAAAAAAAAAAAGTTTCCTTTCCTAGTCCTTAGAAGGTGGCGGATCCAATTACAGAGATGCTGCTGGTTATGGACGGGCGAGGGTTAACTCAGATGTTGCAAAGATACATTTACAGACGGCAGACGAAAACGTCTCGGTGCATTTCAGAAGGAGGTGGAAGCAATTCGGATAAACAGGTGCCAGAAGTCCTGTGAGAAACACGAACTTTGGTGTTATGGGAGCCCATCAGGGGCACTGGAAAGCCATGAGCCCTAAAAGGCTGCTCACAGCGAAGTCCCAGCCAATGGCAGGCCCGCACCTCACACGCGCGTGCATTTGCACAAGATGAAAGCAAAGCAAAATGGTAAAACACCATCCGAGGGCATTAACGCTTGCTTGGGGGATGTTAATGCCCGTTGGCATCTCTGGGTAGCTCTGAACTGAAAGAAAGCGGCCGGACAAAGATGAGCTTTCCGCTCAACCTCTCCGAAAGGAGTGTGGGTGGCTTTGCTATTGGGCTGCCAAATACACGGTACTTGGGATGAGCCCGGTCAGCGGTGCTGACACGGGAAGATTCGTCCTGTTTCGTTTGTTAGGAGTGACTTGGCAGGCACCTGAGTGTCTCGCCACTATTGCTCGTCTTACGCCTGCCGAAGACAGATGACTTTAAACAGGTCAACAAAAAGCGGAGTCAGACCTATCAGCACAGAGAGCAAAACCGGTGGCGGCCAGAGGGAGGGGGGAAGAGGAGATGGGCAAAACGGGTGAGGGGACGTGGGAGGTACAGGCTCCCGGCCTTGGAACGAAAGAATCATGGGGAAGAAAGGCGCCGCCTAGAGAATGCGGTCAAAGATGCTGTAATGGTGCCGGATGAGGACGCATGGTGGCCAACGCTTGTGGCGAGCAGAGCATAACACATGGGGCAGCTGAATCACATCACCGCGTAAACTAATGCAGCGTTATGTGGCAACTAGCCTCAAACTTCCAAAAAAATTAAAGACGTACTTTGGGGCACCAGGGTGGCTCAGTCGGTTAAGCGCCCAACTCTTGATGTCGGCTCAGGTCGGGATCTCATGGTTCTTGGTTTCGAGCCCCCCCTGGCCCCATCCAGCGGTGTGCTGACAGCGTGGGGTTCTCTCTCCCTCGCTCACTGCCCCAATAAATACAAACATTTAAAAAAAATCCGCAAAATCCAGCTATCTTTGTTTTATCCAAGAGCCACATTCTCAAATAAAAAAAAGACCTGTCCTACTATCCACATCAGTGCAGCATGGGTATATCATGGGACATTATTTCGACACGACGCAATTATTGAGCATCTGTGCGTAAGCACACTGCCTACTTTGTTATCTACTCTAGTGATGTAAAAAAAAAAAAAAAGTGGCCAAGGATGGCCCTTTCCCGTAAGGAGCTTATAAATGTACTGGTGACGAGGCAATGAATCCAAGGACTATCCACGCAAGTAGCAAAGTAGTCACATGCTGTTGGTTGCTAGTCCCAAAGAATTTCTACCATGTATTGGGCAGAAGGGTATTTAGGGAAGGGTGAGAGGTGTGGACTTCAGGGGTCCACAGCAATGACACGGAAAGAGGAGTTCCAGCCCCCAGGAGGCAAATTTCCGGTTTCAGTTGTAGGTCACATGAGACCGAATAGACAGGGGGGGGAGACAGACAGACAGACGTGCACCCATATACACACCGCACATAAAGATACACCTTACATCCCATCACCCAACCATCGTATACGAGATATTAACACATTTTCTTCCTGGTCTTGGGGATATTTTAATGTCTAGTACCTGTCGGGTCAGGGACGTGTTTATGGAGAAACTGTTTAATGGTGTTATTAGATCCTTTTCCTCACTTAAGATCCTTTTTCAAAGGAGATATTTTGGCGACAGCTCTAAATGACTGGATCCAAGGAATCAGAATTGGAAGCTGGCCCCAGAAAGCACTTTATTTCTTTTTCTAGAAGCAAGATTATAGAGGATGATATACACAAAACACAGCTCGACCATTATATCATCACAAGTAATATTTCTTCATTACACCTTAAAAAATAATTCTGTTGAGCTTTTTTGCTTAAAACAAACAAGGCACAGCAATCCTGCTTAAAACAAATGACTCAAAACTAATGCTTCTGTGTGTTCTTGTCTGCAAGCCCTCCGTCTCAATTAAAAGTGAAGGGATTTAAGCCAACAGAGTCAGACCATACTTCGATCAGTGCCCAGAGAAATGAATATAATCCTGGTTTTCTTTTAATTTGCTTTTAGTGCTTACAATGATCCAAATAAACTAAAAGCAATCTAATATTCTCCTTAGAAGTATCTATTCCGAAAGCTTTCAAATGGTTTTCAATAAAATGATTATGCCTTCTTTTCCCTCAAGCTTATGGCATTTTCAAAACGTCTCAAACACCGTGCCTTGAGAATGTGCCATATGTTTTCATGAAAATGTGGCAATTATTCAAGTAACTATTTTACTATCGTTCTCATGTTTCTCTGCATTTCCTAATTACTAGGAGTGCTATCTATGTGAGAAGATTGAGTCAGATCCCTTTTATGAGGTTCTCATTCACTTTTGCATTTTCAAGTGTCGTGAATCAAGGACACACACTGGAATCATCTAAACCAAACCTCAGACATACTTTGAGACGATGCAATGTTTTTCCAGTTACCTATAAAGGCTTCTAAAGAAGTGACCAGCCAATGTGAAGCCTTCTAACCCAGGGTTTCCAACCACAGCACTACTGACATTTTGGGCTGGATCATTCTCTGCTAGATGGGGCCGCTCTATGCCCTGTAGGGTGCTTAGCGGCCCCCCTGGCCTCTACCTTCTTGGATGTCGGTAGCAGCCCCCTCCTCCGTTGGCCAAGATCATCAGAATGTCTGCAGATATTGCCAAATGGCCTTGGAGGCATGGCCATAATTGCCCCTGTTTGAGAAGTTTCCCACATGAGGGCAGATGCTTATTAGCCTATTTCCTCAATGATCTGGGTCCTTTGGAATCAGTGTGGAAATTAAGTGGTCAGTTAAGACCACTTCGAAAAGAAAGAACCATTCATCATTGGAAGAAGCGTACTCACGAAGTTAACAATTTTCCGAACCTCACCAAAACCAGTCTAGTCCTAAAAATCCCTAAAATATGCAAGAATTTTCTCCCTCTGTCCTATGTGCTATTCCTTATTCCTCAGCAGGAAATGGGTGAAGTTCTAAGGCCAGAAAGCAACGTCTATAGGTAAGAATCTGCTACGTGTCCCAACCGATGTCTCAAGTTCGTGAAATATCTCGGATGCAAGAACACTTATGACAAAAAAACAGACTGGCCCGGGATTTAGTCCACAAAACACAGCATTTTAATTAGTCTTTCCCAGCTCATCCACTTCACGGTTTCCGATCTTAGCTCCCAGGAATACATGAAACACACCACAGTCAAGGCAAGAGGACAGAGAGACAAGTGGATATTTCTGGGAAGAATCTAGATTGATAACTACTCAAAAATATTGGTATCGGTACAGAGACAGAGGTGACAGCTATAGATCCGTTCTTCCTAAATCAAGAAACTTGCTGACGAATTTATAAGCTCAAACACATGCACAGAACTCTGACCTTGAGCCCCGGCCGTCGCAGAGGGAAGGAACTAACCTGTATGCGGGTTGAGCAGGATGCTTCCGGGCGGGATGCCTGTCGCAGCCTCGAGTGGAAGGAGGATGTAGCTGGTGCTAGGGGCGGCCTGGCCCCCTCCTCCGTTCTCGGGATAGGGCACGCAGCCAGGAGAGCCGGTGGACACGCTTGGGGCCAGGGGCGCGCTCTGCAGAGGTGCGTGGGTGCGGGGCAGCGACCCGGAGGAGCCCGTGCTGCTGTTAGACTCAGAGCCTGCCACAGAGAAATGGATCAGGAAATCATCCAACACGGAGGGCTCAGGCTCCAAAGGCTTAGTTTACATAATCCATCCTTAAAGAATGTGAGGTGCCTGCCACGGGACCGGAGCGCCGACAAATATGTCCCTCCAACATTTGGGGCTCACATTTTATTGAGATGTTTGCTACGTACTTTTCAGATATGTCCACTTCTTGGGAATGGGCACTCTCTTTCAGCCGCCCACATGCCCCTAGGGTGGTACATTGGTAAATGGTACCCTAAAGCTGGGGACTCAGCGCCTGGAGACACCCATCACCCTGCGTAATTAAAGCCAGAAGCCCGTCCTACTGGAGTCAGGAGAAGAAAACGCCAGGTGGATATGAAAGAGACGGCGGTCTAAGAAGGAGTCAGTCCTAGCATGTGCTGATCCTGGGCCTGTCTCTAAGGTACTGGTTCTCCAACATGCCCCAAAAGCTGCATTCTGAAAGGGCGTGGCTAGGAATAATCTCTTCCCCTCAGATGTGAGTAGAGGGAACTAGATCATGCCAACGGAGGGTGCTTAAGATGCACATTTCACATGTTCACAGAAATCCTATTAATAGGAGGTTTGTGGACTCTGTAATTTGCACACATGTAGGTAACTGGATTCCAAGGTGGCATCGAACCCAACGACCTCCCTCTCCCTGCACCGTGGACAAAGAGGCACCTGCTATACCCCACATCCATTAGGCACTACCTGCCCTTTACCATGACCAGAGACAAGCAGTTCTGGCCACCCTTGACCATGGCTGTTCTGGGCATGGAATATTAACCGGAGCATCGGAGACAAAAGGCACCAAGCAACATTTCTGGATCAGTGAATTCTAACAGATGATTTGGATGGTACCATAGGTGGCAAGAACGGAGTACGAGAAGATTTTGAAATTATGAGCCCACGACTGTCAGCTTATGTCGTTCATATGCACTCTTCTGTGTCATTAAAGGGGACATATTAAGGAAGCGCTAACATTGTTTTCAAGACGCTAACATGTGCCCTTGAGTTCAACTGGAGACCTTTAAAAAACAAGTGGTAGGGATACGGCATGTCATTGCAGAGAAGAGGGGCCATCGGAGAGAGCTTGGAGAAGGAGGACATAGTTGTGGAGAAGGACAGTGACGTTTATGGAGCACTTAGTATGCGCAAACACCTGCAAACCCCAGTGTGCAATACCGTGCCCCTCCGTCAGCTGGAGAAGAGCAACGCCTTCATCAGGAACAATGAGAAGGCGATGCAAAGATGATGTGAAGAATTGGATTCCACAGGTTAGAAGGATAGGAAGGAAAGCAACTTAGCTTAAACTCTCAACACTTGCAAAGATGGAGACCGCGATCCCTCCTTAGGGGGGTGGTTCAGCAGCCACGACGCAGCCAGGGTTCGTAACTGGCCTTGCTGCTGCCTTGCATCCAGCTTTTAAGAGCCCGTAACCATCTACGCACAATCTACGTTCTACGCGTAGAACAATCTAGAACAATCTACATTCTACGCGTAGCCAGCATTCCCGAAGTTCTTGATCTGGAATGCATGCCAGCCATGGTGATAAAGGGCACAGGATGAGACGCGTTCAAAGGCTGGCTAAAAAAATGAAATTGATATTTGAGAACTTTACGACTTTGCGTGCTGAGAGTTGAAGTGTGTCCGGTCTCCTTCGCTCAGGGACTGACATGATAACCGTGCAAATATTTAACCAGTATATCTGCGTGACGAGCACTGTGCTAATCGCTCTGTGTGAATTATCCAATCTCGTTTCACAGCAACCTCATTTTGAAGATGAGAATCAATCCTCAGAGATGTTAAGTCAATTTCCCAAGCATACTTCTTGCGTGGCAGACTCTGGGTTCAAACCCAGGCAATGCGGTCCCATGGACCACGCCCCATGGGTCACTTGAGCGACATACAGGTGGGGCAAGGGCCCTGACCAGGCCTGTGCCAAGTACTAGGAGACACTGCACAGAAAACCAATGGCTGCCCTCAGTGAGATGCTCAGAAGTTGAAGCTGGACCCCAAGGGGCAGCTGGCAGAAGGTATGGTGACAAAGCATCAGGGAGACGAATGGAGGACTCTGGTGAAGGCTCAAGAGACAGACAGGAGGGGCACCTGGGTGACTCAGTTGGTGACGCATCCAACTCTTGGTTTCAGCTCCGGTCATGATCTCACAGCTCATGGGTTTGAGCCCCAAGTCAGCTCATTGGGATTCTCTCTCTCTCTCTCTCTGTGCCCCTTCCCCACTTGTGTTCTCTCTCCCTCTCTCTCAAAATAAATAAATAAACTTTAAAAAGATAGAGAGAAAGGAAAAGAGCAAAGTGGCGGTGGGGTGGGGGGTGGGGATTGTATGATAGATGAGGAGGCAAAGCAAAATGGAAAACTGACCGGGCAGAAGGGAAGAATGAACAGACTCCCTTCGCTTAAGGGAGCACTTGCTCCCCAGGAAGCATCCTGAGTTTTAGTTCTAGTTATGCCACAGACTAGCTGTGTTTTCTTTGTGAACTGACCACTTCTTTAGACCTCAGTATCCTCTTCTGTAAAATATAAGCCACCGGACGAAATGGTGAGTCGCTGTGACGATGATGGCCTTGAAGTTCCCCTTAGCTTGACCAAACTTCAGACTGGTT
The DNA here is from genome assembly GCF_023721935.1 of Panthera uncia. Classification (NCBI taxonomy): domain Eukaryota; kingdom Metazoa; phylum Chordata; class Mammalia; order Carnivora; family Felidae; genus Panthera; species Panthera uncia. The sequence continues at coordinate 151,469,086 of NC_064810.1, forward strand.
TCTTCTGGAGGACAGTCCCCCTACCTCTCATTTATTCGAGGGTGTCTGCCCCTTTCAGGTGTAACTCTTCCGCAAGCCTCTTACCAGTTTTACAAGCCAGGCACGTCTTTCAGGAGGATTTGGGGGCCATCCCTTTGAAATGTAATAATCAAGACAAGTGGTGTCCTTGTCTGCCAGTTTCTGTGGGAGGGTAGAAAGAAGACTGACTTTGATAAGCACCAATTAGCAAAGATGGCTTAGTCAAATTCACCAACCACCTTGTTTGGTCTTCCCTGGTGCTTATCTAGCGCCTTCCTCCAGCACTTAACCCCCCCTGCAGGGGTGCCTGGGTGGCTCAGTTGGTTAGGCATCCAACTCTTGATCTTAGCTCAGGTCTTGAACTCAAGAGTCGTGAGTTCAAGCCCCATGTTGGGCTCAGTGCTGGGCATGAAGCCTACTTAAAAAAAAAACAACTGGGGTGCCTGGGTGGCTCAGTCGGTTAAGCATCCTCCTCGATTTTGGCTCAGGTCATGATCTCACGGTCCGTGGGATTGAGCCCCACATCGGGCTCTGCAATAACAGCTCGAAGCCTGCTGGAGATTCTCTCCCTCTCTCTCTGCCCCTCCACCACGCATGCTCTCTCTCAAAATAAATAAATAAACTTAAAAAAAAAACAAACTTCCCCTGCAATTCATTGGTGCATGGTTAATTTCAGTCTTTCTCCCCTGGCACAATAGTCTTGACCCCAATAGCAACAGTTATGAATAGAACATTCCTTGCCTGTTTATCTCGTCTGATGCAATTTCTCCTTTATACGGAGCCTGAGCCGTAAGTCTTTTTCTCTGAATCAACAACTCAGGAAAATCTTTCCAGATTCAGGGGTCAGAATTCAGTAGAGTGACCCAAAGCTTCTGAGATGCAAGAAGAAAGAGAACATCCTGGATGCATTAGGGTCATAATGAAAATAAACATATGGAAGAGGAAGTGATAGAAAGAGGAAGTGTCTCAAGTCGGCTCTAAAAACGCTCCAGAACCTTTGCCTCCAGAAAACCAAATGGCACGCCACGTAAAATCACTAACACAAAATACGAGGGTCTCTTATGTCTCCAGAGCTGGTGTTCCCAAAGCCTGGTTTGAAAACAGGCAATCTGTGCTTTCACAAATCCTCCAGGAGATTCTGGGGCAGCTGAAGCCGAGAACCCCTGCTCCGGAAATGGAGAGAGGAAGACGGTAAGACCGTGTCTATCGCGTGGCCAGGGTGGAAAGAAAGAGACATCATCACTTCCCAGCCACGTCGCCGCGACCAAGAAGCAGCTGAGGTTAGGATAGGAGCATCTTTCCAGTCCCCTCCACCAGGAGGAGGTGATGACAGGATGCCATCCTCTACCTCCTGAGCTGGGCGCTGGGCCTCCGGCAGGCGACCACCTCTAAGCTCAGTGGTGGGGATGCCTTAGGGGAAAGACAGCCCAGGCCTTCAGAGCAGGTGGCTTTCTGTGCGTTCAGACTTCAGCAATAAGCTCCTTCCAAAATGTAGGAAAACAGGTTCCCACCCGGAGAAGGTCTCATTATTATCTATTTAAAGCTCGAACCTATGTAATTAGAGCTGGAGAAGAGTAACTTAAATGTCATAACTCCAGGCTTGGTTTCTGAAAGGTCAAAAAAAAGTTTGCAATTCCACTGTGAGTAATGAGGCAAAAAGATGGAAAACTTGTGCTGTTCTAAGGATCCGTGACAGCAAAACTGACAGCTTTGCTTCATAAAACCATCTTGGGAAATTGTAAGTTTGTTTTGACATTCTATCTTGATCGCCTTTAATTTTTTTTTCTTTTTTGCCTTCCGTTGCTGCACCTTGACAAGCTTTCAAAAGGAGACACTTAGATTAAAAGGAAAAAAAAAATGTCTGAAGCACTTACAATTTCTAATCATTCTTCAAAGAACATGGCATTTTAGCATTCTCGAAGTGTTTTAAATGTTTCCAAAGAGCTTTTCTCTGGAAGTGATTGGGGGGTTGGTGCATAGAGAATGACGATTAATTTAAAAATCTTAAGAGCCCTTTCGGTGTGCTGGAATTTTTAAGTGCACCATTTAAGGTCCTTGGTTTCTGCATTTTAAGGAGATTTAAAACGATTTAACCTTTCTTCGTGTGCAAGGGCTCAAGTGCACCACAGTGGGTTTTCTTGACTTCAGTTGCTGCAATAGTGGGAGATGAGAGCAATTAATTAGAGTAAGAAAGCAAGAATTCACCAATTGGTGAGATGACAGAAGACAGAAGGCGGTGTGAGCCACCTGTATCCTTCCAAGGAGCAAGAGATATGTACACAGATACGGTAGCGGCTGTCACCAAATGCTATTAATTTTCTGCCCGTAGCGGAGAACACGAGATAATTTCTTAGGACATTTTCAACATCATCATTAGGGGAAACCATTAGCAGGAGCCTGGATTTCGCAGAGAGCGCCCCCTAGCGTGAGTGTGAAACGCCGTTAGGAAAGCGTTCACAATCAGGACAACCCACGCCTAACCTCCGGTTGGTGTTGGCCGTTCCCCGCCCCGCTCCCTGCCCTGCAACCCCAGGTCTGTGATCGCACCCCCAGTATGTCCTGACGCCCGGGACGTGTCGCTGAACCGCAGCTCTCCACCCCCACCCTAGCTCCGAACCCTCGGAGGCAACATCGAAGCCAAACCGAAACGCTGCATACTAAAACCACACGTCAGTTCGTGGAGAGCTGGTAAAAATGGTTGCCTGTCAGCTTCCTGGGATTCTAAGAGGTATTTTGATGGAGAACATTTGGAAATCATGTGAAAACAATGGCGAGGGATCCTTGGGAGCCAGAGGAGCTGGGAATGACAGACCATGATGGGTAGTTTTTGGACCCCTATGAACCCCGGGCGATTAATGCTGGCATCACTTTCAAGTTGTTTCCAGGTAATGGTTCTCATCATTGCCCGCCTCCCAAAGTCTGTCCATGCAACTTGAACCACCTACCTCCAAAGATCACTGTGCACTTAGAAGAAAAAAAAAAAAAAAAAAAAAAAAAAAAAAAGGAGAAGAAAAAAAAAAAAAAAAAAGAACTCCAAGCCTCTCTGAGTCTCAGTCTCCTTATTTGCAAAGCAGGAATGGAGGCATTAAGTGGCAATAATAAAAATAAACACGGACTAGTGTTTGTGGAGGGCATATAACTTGCCAGGTATTCTAATTGCTATGCGTACGTGAACTCTTTTTTTGAGTGAACAGCCTTTGCCATGAGCTTGCAATTATAATTAATTGCAATAATTAATAATTATAATATTATATAATTATAATTATTATAATAGGTACCACAATTATTCCCATGTCTTGGATGGAGAAACTGAGACCCAAATAGGTCAAATAACTTGCCCAACGATGACACTAACAACGTGCCAAAGCAGGGACCACAACTATCTATGTTATAATCACCTTGCAATGTGAGGTTTTAAGAAACGAATCATAGCATTAAATTAAAAAAAATGGCTTCCTCGTGTTCATGTACAGGTGCCTTGGGAACCATTTTTATAGAAATAATTGAATTTAAACGTACGGTGGTTTGCTGGGGGGGGGGGGGTTACGGTAAAATTCTGTAACAGCTTACATGTCACAGTGTGAAAGGTGAAATGACGTGGGGTCACTGACGTCAAGAGGTTTTAAAATGGACCCGGGGGGCCATTAAGGAGATGGGCGTCATACACCTTCTCACCTGTAGAACCATGAACTTTGGAGCTGGGTCCAACTGCAAACACCTGCAAACTGCTACAGTAAGAGAGAAACCGATTCTATTCAAGAGATCAGGGTTCTGCCTCCAACACGGATCAAAGATTCTTTGCAAACCACGTATACAACCTCTGAGAGAGGTTCAGCGAGTGATCTGGCCTTGGCACACAGCGGGCGAGAGACGCTACTGGCATTGCAACGGCACCTTCTGACTTCCCGGCCATGCCAGCAATCACTACCCATTAACTGCAATTAATTAACTGGAAACCAGAGGGAATGATGGCCGTGTGGGTTGGGGAGAATCTGGGAAACAGCACAGGACACAAACCCATTCAGTACTAACTACCTGCTTTGGACAACTTCCCGGGGCTCCTGGTACTGGATGTGCTGTCGCCCCTGGTCAGCACCGTGATGCCCCCAAAACTTGCCGTCTTGGCCATGGCGGGCTTGAGATTGCGGTTGGAGCCATCAGAGTCCGTGCTGCTCCAGGGCCTGTGGTGGTCCGACCACTTGAGCTCATTCTCGGAGCTGCTCTGTCGACTCCCGGCTGCTCTCCCCGAGCCGTCTCTGTTGCCCCTGGAGCACAGCCATCAGAAAGATGCACAGGGACAGCGTTACCTTCCACGAGCCACACGGGCACAGGGCGGCAACTTTCTCGGAAGAGCGGTCTACACGAGACCCTTCTTGCAACCCTTTCCATCAACCCCGTCGCCCCACAAACAGTGCCACAAATACCTCGTTGATGTGTAGACAGATCACATGTCACACACAATGTGGGTGTTTACAAACAGAAAAACCACACCTAAAACTGTCACACCATCCCTCTGCCGGTGAAGGAGAAACAATTAGGAAAAAAAAAAAACAACACATGGTATAAAACATAGTTGTTAACTTCTCTTGGGGAGAGGAGAGGAGAGGAGGATAAACCCTCCTGACTCAAGTCAACAATGAATCAACGTCTGGGACCAATTATGATCTTGAATGATTCTAAAAGCAACTCTCACCGAAGAGGAGTTTTGGGTGTCCCTTTAGCACGAAATAATTGGACCATGGGAAAACGCACCCAGAGCCGGGGAGGCCGTTCATTGTTTCCTAACTTTATGAAATGTCTATCTGAATTCATTAAGGCTTTGACAGACAGCACAGAAATCACAGCAGTGACTCCATTAACTGAGGGTGTGAATTTTGCCCAGTGAGTTTAACCTTCGTGGGCAGAGGAAAGAGTCTTTCGGTCCTTTTCACGTGGAAAAACTTGCGACAATAACACCACCAGGGCAAACACTCCGCTGACACAAAACTTTCCAGGGGATCGGTGAAAATAACAAAAGCTCCATCGGTGAAAGAACCCCTTGGTTCAAAATTCAAATTGAAAAAGAGTGAATGTATAGGAAGAGATCCAATACCCAGAAGTGAATTTTGACGACTCCACAAGATCTCTAAGACACAAAATCACCAGCGTTTCATAGAGAAAGTGGATGAAATTTGCATTTTCATTGGTTTCCAATCTGTTTAAAGGGTACCTTAGTATTTTCAAAGCTTTTCCTGCAGTTGGAAATAACACATGATTACAATACTCTAAGGTTCTCATGGACTATAAGTAAGTAAAGGGAACATAAATCACGGGCAATGGGTACAACCCCTAATTTCATTATCCCTGAGCAACGTGACATGCCCAAGTCTTGGTCCCGGTCTCACAGATGTCATCCCTAGCTCTGTCGTCTCCTCTTCTAAAGACAACAATAGACCGTGGAGAGGTTAGGAGTGAGCATGTCTCATTGAAACGCTCACCAGCCAAACTGTACAGAAGGTACACAGAAAACTTTAGGGGTTGTTTCAACTTTACTCACTAAACTTTTCCTTTGTTTTAGAAGAACTGAAGAAGGTAAATGGATCCAAGAGATAATAAAAATGAAAAGGCTTGTCTGTGATTGCAACTTCGCATAAATGAGGGGAGGGCAGAAACCTCACACACAGAAAAGCACTCAGTGCCCTCCTGTCCTCCATCAATTTTACTTATATTCTCTCTGTTAGGACCTCAGGGATTGCTGGCTTCAGAAAGATGATCTCAAGAAAGACCAGACTCGGAGTAGAAGGTATCACACACACCCAATGGCCAGGTGGCTTGAGTTCTTCAAACTCCTTTGAAATTCAAGAAAGCCAGAGGAGGGAGGGTTGGGGTGGGGGTGGGGGGCGGAATAGCCTTTTCAAGGGTGTGGCGCTCCATTCCTGACTGTTTTCAAGTTCCCAAATCAACTTTATTCTTCTTGCATTTAATTCTGATTAATTTGACCCGACTTTGACAATGCTGGGCAAAATCATTATTTCATAACGGTCAACGCACCAGGGCTGTGACAATAATCTCACACGGAGCTAATTTAGAATATTTTGGGTAGGAAAAGATTTGGGGTGGTCCTTAGCCGCAGCATACAGGATGCATCCGAAGGAAGCTCTCCGTACGCAGGTGACGATCACTAACTCTGCTTTGGTGTCCCTCTCCCCACACATGGTGCACCTCCATTAGTGGAAATGCCGGGGTGGCTTAGCCTGTCCCTGCAGTGGAATGTCCACCACTATTCCTGGGTGGAAACGAGCGTGCAGGAGTCTGGAGGCTTCACTCTGACAACGGGTAACAAATCGAGACTTGGGCCACACCCTTTGGCCAATAAGGCCACCCAAGATCGCCTTAACGTCGTCTACTCTACTCTCCACCAGCTCAAAGCAGCATCCCAACTCAGAATCTGTCAAAATTCCCAAAGAGGGAATTTAAGTTGCTGCTTTAGAATTAGCGTGAATGAGATTCATAGTAATACAACTAATTCTAATTTATGATCTCTACTGATACACTGAAACAGTATTTTTACAGGTCTATCCACTGATTATTCACCTTAGCACTGGCAAGGCGAGGGCCAGAATTGAATTCCACATCTATTCGGTATAGAATCATAGGCGTCATAGAAAAAAACATATCCGCAAGTGTTTTCCTGTCCCTCCTAAGCCCAGTCTTGGTCCCTTCCTACTGGAAACCAGGAAGACAATGGTAATGAGATGTCTGGTCCTCAAGAGCGGTCGTCCCTCATGTACGTAACAAGAATCTGATCCCAGGGGGGTCGTAAAGCACGTACTCTAAGTACTGTTTTTGTGCTGATTAATACAACTAATGACATTTATTTTCCTTCATATCTGAACGTGGTATTTTTCTTACCAAGTTAAGTATGATGTATACTTGGAGTTGCGTTATTATCGTGTGGATGCCCCTGTGCTCAGTCATCATCCTGGGTCTCTGTGCTTGGTGACTTGGTGGGTGATGGCCCTCCTACTTGCGATGGCTGATCTGAGTACATGATAGTTCAGGCTGGGGACCAGATTTGGGGCTATGTAAAACCAATTTGCCTATCGGGGGCAAGAACTCACATTTCATTTATATGGACCTGAAGAAACCAGATCATGGTGTAAGTACAGGAGCACTGGTAAATTCTCATTCTTCTCTGGGTTTTTAAAAAGAACAATGCAATGTGGTGTTGTTGTTGTTGTTGTTTTTAATCTACAAGTGTGAAAGTAAAGGGTCTAGCAATACCAGAGTAAGGCATTTGCCTATGTAGTTCAACCTGGAAAAGTGAAGGAAATTTTGAAAAAATCTTTTTATTTCTGCCAAAGTATAAAGGGAACAAATCAGTCTAACTTTTCTAACGATAAGGTTCGAAATTCACATTGACTGCAAAAAGATATTTTCTGAGCACACAACCCATTTACTGTTCTTGGTCTTTTTTTCCCCTTCTAAGTGGGCAAGAGGTTTCATTTGTTTGTGAACAAATAAGTTTTCTCTTTCCTACAATAGAGATGAATCCTAATACTCATAAAAGCAGTAACATATAAAATATATATATATATTTTACATCTTGAGTACATTGATAGAACTGTGTATCCTTTGCCCTAAAATCAATGCTAGAGATATATTTAATAGGGTAGTGACAATATGGGTACGGTCCCTCTGCTTTCATGTAACTGCTAGCCTATATAGAACTTAAAATATATAATATCCGTATGTAATGAACACATATATACCAGTCCCCTTATCTCACACAGACCTTGATTTAAGTAACTCATTCTAATTGGAAGCAATCCTGTGCCTTCTTGTGCTGGAAAAAAGTAACGTTAGAAATATTTATGACTATAAAAAATTCCACTACTCAAATGGACTTAGCATTGGTTTGTTTTCCCATATCAGGTACGTATAAATCATTGCAAGCTATCGGAGAAATTTTAACTTGGTGTAATTCACCACAGTTGACTCGGGAATGTTAAATCAGTGTGCTGCCAGAGTGACCTCTTGAGAGGGAAAAAGGAAAACAAACAAACAAAAAAACTTCCACCAAAAACAGCAAATCAGAAGGAGAACCCTAAAGGATTATATACAAAGCAATATTTTCCTGGTCCCATATCCCACATTATCGAATACGGCTTCAGCACTAGCTTTGTAACAAGCTTTTACAAAGATATAACCGAACATGTTTATTTCATGAACAGATATTTTACACTAATACATTTATATTTAACATTGATTCTGCCACAGAAGCTGAAAACACAGTTTAAAAAAAGTAAGCCATACCAACCGAAAGAGCTGTCTTTTCTTATAGGTCTCATTGCATATGTTACTGTCTTCCAAGAGCCTACTGGAAATGAAAAACATGGTTTTTATGATATAAAACCTACTGACACTAAATTTCCTATGCTAAATGGGTGTGTCCTATATTGTAACATACCTGCTTTCAGATCAACCCCATATACTATGTTTTATGTGCATGTTGTTGAATTTTTGCAACAATAAATTAATGACAGCATGATTTTTCCCTATCCTGGCATTAAGGCGCTGATACTAGATAAGAAGGAAAGGAAGAAGAAAGAGAAGGAATGGAAGAGGCGAGGAAGATAATAGAAATCGGTATGGATACATCAGACATGTCATTAAACACATTAAAAGTTGTGATTTTTTTTTCCCTTGGGTAATATTAAAGTTATCTTCTTTTCTTGGGCATAGTGAAATACTGACATTCCAAAGACAGGTATCCAAGAAATGTATTTACTTTTGTAGGGAATCCACTCAATTAGATTTTTGCTTTTTGGAAATATCAAGAATTGTTCATATGCAATGCATGTATGGGACCAATTACTATACTGACTAATATGATTCAATTTGAATTTAAGGGACACGTGAGTGCATTAGCACTCTTTTTATACAAAATCCAAGGAGATATAAAATTCGGGCATAAGGCATGGAGAATGATTGGCTGGATGACTGGGGAAGAAGGTTTCCCACTAAACCGAATTATAAACACTCCATCCTTTTGGTTAGAATATAGAATTGTAGAATGTTTCAGAATCATCCCTAAGATGTTAGCACCCATAGTTTCTTAATTTAACTATAAATAGAGACTATTTACTTAAGTATATATGAATTTTGATGTTGTTTTTGAATGCCTTCCATAGACGTGTTTTCCACTTTCATCCATTCTTCTAGAAGAGGCTGTTCAATTGAGGGGGTTAGTTACTTGAAGCTTTCTAACTGCTAACATTAAAGATAGCTTTTTTCCCCCCAATCATCGCTAATGCCCGGTTTAAATTTTCTCTAAGTACTAGACTTTAATCAAACAGCCTCCATTTTAATCAGTTTTACGGGGGCGCCCATTAAGCCGACACCTGAAATAAAATTAAGCACCACTCTTTGAAGGGATACCATATTTCCATTCCAACTTGCCCATTCTGATGTCCCTCAAACGTGATTAATACAGCTAAGGTGGAATTCTTTAATTCCCCTTGAAAAGCTGCAGTGGAATGAATGGAGCGTTTAAATATCTATGCCAGTTGAGAACAATTTCTTAAAAAGTGTATGTGAAATATGCAAAACTTCAACTCATCCTCTCAAGACCTTGGAGAAGTTGTATAACCCACCCATCTCACAACAACTGGCCCCGTCCTGACTCCCAAGTTAGCAACTCTAGATCAGGTTAGCTAGATTTCCAAGTTAGAGTGAGAAACTTAAAACAATATATTATCCCAATTATTGTTTGCATAGCTATATAGAATTATGGGGCACAGGAAGTGGCTAGTAATACCCAACATACAAATACTATTAACAGCCTAGTGCATAAGCCAATGAAACTGCAAGTTCATTCATGCTTTGTAATGCCTGGTGAAGGTAGCAGGATTCCACCTCGGGAAGAACCAGAAGTTGAGGCTTTAAATAAAGAAAATGTACAAACTTACGTTTGGAAAGAACAGAGAAGTAGTTCCCCAAAGTAAATGGTTTTTAGGCATGCTAAATAACACATATGCGTGTGCATGTAAGTGCGTACACAGAGATATATGTATTTACTTATACATATATTCAAGCTCACACTTATATATGGGATATATACCTATGAATACACAGGACACACACGACAGACTTTTTTTCCTCTAATGACACGAAAAAGCAAATTTCAATTTCATTTACCTGGTTTCCACAAAAAGGCTTTCCTGGGAGCAAACTGACTGGAAAAAAAAGAAAAGAAAAGAAAAGAAGGCATTGTATCAGACGTTCTGGATGTGCCGAAGGATCCCAATTCCTTGCCTGATTTTAAAGCTACTTTTCCCCTCCAAGAGGAAAAGAATGAAGAAACATAGGTACTATGTTTTGAAAAAGTGGAAGCAGAAAAGGGAAAAATTGGTTAGAGTTAGAAGCGTAAACCATTCTCATTCAGCACACAAGTACTTTCCCATCGGGGCGTCTCCAGGTTACAAATACATTTAGCCCGCTCGACATCAAGGTCAGAAGTAGAGGGATGTGAATGAGCTGCTGGTTTATTCCGGGGCTGCGGAGATGCGGCCCCCGACCAGAGCCAAAAGACTGGTTCAAATCAAGGCAGAAAGCGTGCGCTTAGCACCATCAACCTGAGATCGGACAGTCAGAGAACGACAAACCTGCAATTGTTACCTGGGAATGACAGACTCTGGTGAAATAAAACAGATTGGCTGCAAGACACTGAAGATTGAAGACATGCCCTCAATCCATTTTAGGAGGGGGGGAGGGGACGCAGAGACAATTGAGAACAAAATGAAGTTAATTCGGAAAAACGATGCCAAGCTCCGTCTAATGTTCTGTTTTGTTTTTCACCCAGGAAAAAAAAACAACGTGACTTTCTTCTTAGCTTCTGTCCCCCTAGCTATCACTGCTCTTCTCTCTTGTGTTTAATACACTCGCAGGGAAGAGAAAATTCTATTATCATTATGTGCTGGGGAAAGGCAGATCTGATTCAATTTGAACAAGCAGAAAGAGAGGAGTCGAAGCAATATAGTGCAATGATCCTCTAACATAGTGACCGTGTTTAGGAATTCACCTAAAACCGTTTTCAAAGTACTGAGTTGCGAATCATAAATGTACACCCCACATTCTATGTGCAGATTTTCTCAATGATGAATAAATGGCCTGCTCAAGGGATCACTCGAGACCTAACAGGTCCGAATCAAGAGAAAATAAAACTAAGGTAAATAAGGACCTCTCAATATTGAATTCTTAAATTCAATGATCAGCTAATGTAACCACTACTCAGAGATGCAAGCAGGATATTGGTTTCTCTGTACATTTTGGTGGAGAAGTCATTTCCTTCCGCTAAATCATAGGGCTAGCTTTGGACCTAATGTGCTTTCCTCAGTGGTCTGAGTGTCTCAGCGAGGGCATCTCTAGAACCATTCCTCTTTTCACCTTCGTGCGTTTAACAGACATCCTGAAAGTCAAGTGCAAAGCATCTTATTTAACAAAAAGAAAAAAAATCCGATTAAAAAAAAAAGCTTTACAGAAAATCTTTTTAATTCGATGTTTATGTGCATAAACAAAAACGAGGACAATCTATGTACCACTGGCATCATTCCTGCGAAGATCTCTTTATAGTAAGCAAAATATTCCATCGTCTTTGCCTCCTTTAGTTTGGTTTTACTCCTGGTTTGAGTCAAGTCATGGAACTAATTGTCTCAGGTACACATTCCGAGCCCCATACTCTCCTACTACTCAGCTCACGTGGTTGGAAAGAGGTCAATTACGTTTATGCGGTTCATGCCGGGTATTGGAATTACTGACACTCTACTTCTTTGAAGGAGTTGATCAAAGACATACTGACCTCTTCAGACTCATTAATCTAGTCGTATTCGGGGGGGGGGGAAGTTAAGCTTCCCTAACTCTTTGAATTAAAAAAATAATAATAATAAGGCACCTGCAAGTCAAAGATAACTTTCCCAAAAACGTATCTCAAGAGTATTTTCCAATGTTTGTGCAAAGGTCCTAAAAATCTATCACATGATCCTTCTGCCACATTTGCAGAAATAGGACAGATACGGTTATGGGCTGTGATTCAGTAGCTGATGAAAATAAACTTTTTGAAAAAGTCATGCGAATAACTTGCAAATTTAAATAGCAGAGAAAGATAAAGTTGTCATAGTAATTAAGTGCAGCTTTTAAAGCTGTCATTTATCTGCATTCTCAGATATAAAGGGCTCTTTTTTAATTTTTAAGGAGAAAACGATTTTGCCTAATGGGTTACAGAATTCTCTCCCACACCCCACCCCAACCTGGGTGCACCACACGCCTTCTCGTCGGTTGTCACAGAAGAGGGATCCCAGTACGTGCTAGGAAGACCGTGGATGAGCTCCTCCAAGAATTCCTCCTTATATATAAATATCCTTCAGAAAGCATCCTCCAGGCAAAACACGTCTTTCCCAAATACATTGCTTTATCAGCGTAACCTTGCCAAAGCCAGCAACATTGCATTGAAGTGATCATAAAATAAGCTGAAATTCTTGCCAAAGGAAACAACAGTTATATTTCAAATATCTCTGACTACAAAAACTCACTTATGTTTTATTTGAGAACTAAATTGCAGTGTGCCTTGACTTACAACAACTTCATTGTCAAATAACAAATGTGTCCTATCTCAAGCCACCCGGATTCTCAAACTATATTTGAAATTAGTTTTCTAGAAAATCCCCAAATAACCTGTATAGTTTGATTGTGGACCTACATAAAAAAAAGCGCGCGCGCGCACACACACACACACACACACACACACACACCCCTTAGACACCAAGATACACTTGTAAACTATTCAAGAACACTACTCGTTTTCCCAAATAAATTTTAATTTTGCTGAAGTGTAAGTACCGGGGAGTACTTCTCTGTATCTCTATTATCACTTCAAGCAGGAAAAAAATACCTGTACATAAATATGTCCGTATTTGAACCTGTTTGAATAACTCCACCGCTTAAACAATAATAGGTTGGCAAGGGGAGTTGCTTTCATGACCTCAGTTCTTAAATTATGAAGACACTAAATTAAAGGCCAGCTAAGAAAAAGACTGTATGTTTGCAACTTAGATTCCTTATGCTGGATTCTTTGCATTGGTTTTACAACTGACTTACTATATTTGATTTATTACCTTGTGTACCTCAACAATCTAGAGAGCAGAAACGGTCACTTGGGAATCCGGAGTTACATAAATTAAGTCTCTCTAAAATGTTTTTATGTATGTGGTAAGGCAGATTTATTACTGCATGTATTCAAGAAAGTCCGTATTGCTGGTTACGTCTTTGCGTTCGCGTTAATAAAAGATACGGTGACATCTTGTTAACTCAGGGTGGCCCCCGATGATCCCTGCCTCTGGGCATTCACGTTCTGGAGTACCTCCCACACGGCACCGCGTTTGGTCTGTGTGTCCAACCGAATACAGCAGAAGGCAAGGTGTCAGTTCTAAGATTAGGTTATAAGAGACTCTTGCTGCCACCTTGGGCTCTTTTTCTCTTGGATCATTGCTCTGGGGAAGTTAGTTACCATGTCTTCAAGACGCTCAGTAGCCTATGGAGAAGCCCACACGGTGGGAACCGTAGATCCAGCCAGGAGCTGAGGCCTGCCAATAACCATGGGGGTCCGTCAGAAGACCACAGCCCCAGCTGACAGCTTGACTGTAACCTCACAAAAGACCGTGAGCCAGAACTGGCCGGCCAAGCTACTCTCAGTTTCCTGACCCACAGAACTTGTGAGGTAAAAGGCATTCTGTTTGTTCTAAGCTGTCAAATTTGGGGATAGTTTGCTGAGTAGCGATTAATAGCGAAAACACGGGGAACACCAGCCTTCGGGCTGCATTGTTTCTCCAGAGCTGCAGGCCTAGGAAGACAGGCATCAGGCATCGTTTCTCCCTCTGGGAGAGCGGCTTTGAGCCTTTTAAGGGTCATGAAAACTTATAAACAATCCAGATCTTTTCCTTACAAAAAATGTACCCACACTCACAGACATAATGTTTGGCAGATGATGTCAGGAACTGGCTTTAATCTCTGAAGCCTGCCTATGAGTATCCTCCGGGTACAGGATACCAATGAAAAATAAACCCACCCCAGAGATCAGGTGGAAAAGTAGTGCCAGAACCGGGCAGGGGCCCCACCTGAATTAGGAAGTGCTGGTCACCGGAGAGCCTATCAGAGGAGCTCACACCTCTACTCCTGCAGAGGGAAGGAGCCACGGCATTTCAAAGAAGGCTGCCCGAATGGCTGGCGTCATGAATTGGAAAGGCTATGGCAATAGCTTGGCATTTAGGCCTTCCCACACTTCAATCTGCTTTTGCTTTTTAAAAATATGCTAATTCAGCAGTTAGTCATAGAGGCTCGGAACAGCAGCTTTGCCTCCAGTCTGTAACCCGAGACCCGGGTTCCTTGCTGGGGCTGTAGCGAAATGCAGTGTGTACAAGGAGTCACGGCCCCCCCTCCCGCCTGTGATGACCTCTCTGGGGACGCGGCCATGTGCACACGAAAGGGCAGCAGCCCGAGAATCACCCTCCTCACAGGCAGGCATCAGGGATGGTTCCCTGGCCACCCAGCCCCGGAGTGTTTGGCAATGTGGCATGGCAGTACTTTGAAAGAATACCACGATGTTTGTAGATTATCTGGGTGATTAGGATTTGCTTTGCAACACAACTCATTCATAAATTTTATGCCTTGCTAGAATGAGAGTCAGAGGGAAGTGTGCGCGCGCGTGTGCGTGTGTGTGTGTGGGGGGGGGGGGCAGGCCGGGGGAGAGAAGGACGGGCAGAGAGGAAGAAAGAAAGAGAAGAAAGGACAAACTAGCCTTCAGGCAGCTCTCTCTCTGTGACGCTCATTGGCCAGGCACAGGCTCGCTGCGTTCCAGTCCACCGGGGGCACCCCCCAACTAGCCTGGCTACACCACCTCCAAGCCCCTCATTACTCTATCCTTGGATCCAGGAAACACGATGAAAAGCCTACCATGGGTCGGGCTGCGCTTTGCGCCATCAATAACTCTGACTGTCCGAAAAGCCCAAGGAGCCCACACATACGCGGAATATTCTAGACCTGCACGTGGACAACGTCCTTCTACAGCCACCTCCACCCCCCCTCTCTCCCACTCTGCCATCTCCGGAGCTCTGAGCCAAATCATCCGATCACTAAAATTCTATTTCCCTGCACCCGTGACAGGCAGCGGGGATCTAGAAGAGAGAGAGGCAGCCCTGTAGACGGGGAAGAAAGGCACCGTCGGTGGGGTCGGAATTGCCTCTGCGGTTTTCTGTTGAAGGCGCCAGCATGCTCTGGAGGGCCAGAGACACTGGCTGGGGCCCGAAAACTCCCAGGTCAGAAGGCCTCTCCATGCTACGCGGTGGAGCCTAGGTCTCTACGCTGGCTTGGCAATGGCCTCCAGAGCAAAGCCCGACGGGAGGCGGGAGGCCCAGCTAAGGCAGCAGGAACCACGAGGAACTACACAAAGCAGCTCACACCTTTACTTCTGCTGAGGGAAGAGCCGCGACATCTCCGGAGGCTGCCAAGTGACTGCCTCGAACGCAAAGGCTAATGGCACCTGCTTGCCCTTTTCGCCTTCTTGCATTTAAATCCGGCTTTGTAAAAATCACTTTTTCACTTTCATTTAACTTCACTGCATTTTATTTTGGCCACGGCGGGGGGGGGGGGGCGCGGGAGTCAAAGGAAGAAAAATCCCAACCACGTTTGCTTTGCTGGGATTTGAACAGAGGAAATCACTCTATGGTTATTCCCTTGACGAACCGCTCACAGACCTGATTTGATCTGAAACTGAGGGGGAAGGGGAGTATTCTCATTTAACTCGGATACAAGACAATGCCTGTACCTGCGAAGAAGGCAGAAAATTCTGTGTTTACGTATGCGATTAACAGAATCTTCTTTCTTTTTTTATATATATATGTCTTCCCTCTGCACGACATTCGTATTAAAAAAGACAACACTGGGCCGTCTGCGGGCTAACACAGATGCGAAGGCATTTCTTCAAATCTGGCAACTTCCGGGGGGGCCTGGGTGGCTTTGTCAGTTGAGCATCCGACTTCAGCTCAGGTCATGATCTCACGCTTCGTGGGTTCCAGCCCTCCAGGGCTGGGGCCTGCCTCAGATTCTGTGTCTCCCTCTCTGTCTGCCCCTACCCTGCTCATGCTTTGTCTTGTCTGTCTCCCTCAAGAAGAAAAAAAATGAACATTTAAAAAAATTAACAAGAAAACAATCTGGCAACTTTGCTCTGTCCTCAGGATCCATTCTACCGACCCGAATCACATCTGTGCCCCCCCCTTCCGTCACAGCCTTCCGGAACACAGGCAACCCTGGGCCACCGTTCCATCACTTCCCTGAACTAAGGTCTTCCTCCAGAAACACCTCTGATACGCTGCAGTTCGATCTGTCCCTGGCTCCAGCTTCCTGAGTGAGTCCTGCCAGCTCGCTGTCCCCAGACACTAAAGAGGCAATTAAAACAGCTACTCACATCGTGTGCAAATATTCTCTCCCTCACTCTCTGATACTCCTCTTCTCTCTCTTCAATTGATTTACTTCGTCTGTCATCTCTAAATGGATGCACTCTGTTTTGCTGAACGGAAAAAAAGAAATCAGTACGGTTATCCAAGTTGAGCCGGTGCAAATCTGCAGTTAAGCAACCGTCAGCTGAGAATAATAAATGTTCGCTTAAACAAATGGAGCATGAAGAGTGTCCTTCCCTCGGGTCCCGAAGGAGGCTGGGCCGGTGTGCGGGGTGTGTGCCTAACGCGTGGAGGCAGGTGTCTGCGGCTCCTGCTTGCCTCCCCGCCTGACGCACGGAGGCCAGCGGTTTCCAGCATGAAAGCACCTGGACGTGTGTCCGGTGTGCAGCCAGTCAGCTGGGACGCGGGCCACAGGGATGGACTCTGTCTCCTCTGCTGACTAACCTGTGCGTTTGGGACTCTTCAGGCGAAAGAGGAGTGTTGAGCACGCGGCTAGTTCAAGGTGGCTAAGGGAAGAAGTGGCTGCGAACAGTTGGGTGCTGGGAACAGTACTGGGAACGGTTGGGAACGGAACAAGGGAAGAAAGAAGGTAACGGGCAGAAAGGAAACTGTGGGCAGAGTGTCTCCGTGTTCTAACCGGTGTTCTTCCTTCCCTCGGTGACTGATCCTGCACCCTGCGTTTGGCACAGAAAGTAGACCCTGAATTTGAAGGGTCTGAATTTGTTGAGGAGGGTCAACACCAAGGAATCTAAAGGCACCATCCAAAGAACCCAGCATGAGGACTGTTCTTTTTCAGCCCTGGACCTGTGTCCCTGCCTGCGTCTCAACTCCCCTCCCCTCCTATTGTCCCGTTCCTCACAGAAGGCTCTGCGCTAACCACCTTCATCCGTTCATTCAACAAACACCCACTCAGTACACGACACAGGCACATGTCTCGGAGTCGATGGGAGCTGCTTACAGCTCCACGGTGGTGGCGGTGGGGGTGCGAAGAACCGAGATACGAGTGAAGAACAGGGATTTTTTTTTTTTAAGTGCGTCAGAGATGCACGCACTGGCTTAGTGACTCACAGAGTCATTAAAATGATAACTTGGGGGAGATGCAAGATTGTCTTACCTTCAAGAATTCTAAAGCAAAGTCTATTTTCAAAAAAAATCTATTTGGATTGTGAGAGACACAATGGGTGATTGAAATGGCAGCAGGTAACTCTCTCCTGTCCGTATTATTGTTTTAACTTCATTTTCTTTTGTCATTCACATAGTTAGCTATCTTCCTGATCACCCTGGATCCCAACCCCCCCGCCCCCAATAACCCCCATCTGGAGAAGAGATTTAGCAAAGTCTCTCTACCCTCGCCCAAGTACCGTGAATCCTTACTCTAGGACAAGGTAGTGTTTTGTCACAAGCAAAATACACAAAAGGAGAATGTTCTGCTACGGTTCATGCAAAACAAGCAGACAGTTTACATGGGCAGTAAAACGTGGGAAGGAGAAGGGGTGGAGAGGAGACTAAAACACGAACTCGATTCCCTTCCGTGAAGACTTATTTTAGGAGAGTTGCAAAATCCACCTGTCCTCACCATAACAAGGTTTGTTCTTTACGGCTACACCAGTTGGTCATCGGTCCGTATTGAGAATGCAGCTGAGTGTGCACAACTGAAGGACAAAGCTGTGGGAGCGGAATTACTGCCATAGTTACACAGGCATCTGGAAATGCGATGACAAAGCTTTTCCCGACACCTCGGGCCAGTGGCGTCCCGACCCCGCACCCCCCTCACCAACACATGCTGCAAAAGCTGTGCCAAGCACCCCCCATGCAGCCCGACACACAGAGCCATTGCTGAAGCAATCGGGACAGATTTTCTCGGCTACCCGCTGAATGCCAAAAGGGGGAGCGAGGGAGGCAAGGAGGTTAGAGAGAGGACAGTCGCCTCGGAGGCGGGGGGGGGGGGGGGCCGGGGGAGGGGGCCGGGGACCACAGAAGGACAAGAACATAAGTCAGCCCACCTTCAAAAACAACAACGTCAGCCACTCTCAAACTTGAGAACCAACCTGATTGTCTTCTTTATCAATACTAGAGTTATCTCGCTTCAAGATAAACCGCTTCTGGGATTCTTCACCTTTTTCATCTTTTAAATGTTCACAAAACCTTTGCTCTGGTCTGCCAGCAAAGTAAAACATATCAATAAAAAAGTTCTCGCCCCTGTTTCAAGTCATTTTCTCAGTGTCGCTTTTTCCCCCACAGTGGCATTCAACTTAAAAAAGAAGCTACAGGTGGTTTGGGTACCAGGATTGCTGGCATTACACAGGTGGGTAATAACGGGGTCACCTCACGGGGGTGTCGTCAGGATACCGTTTGTGGCTTCGAATTCGAAGTCTTGTTGGCTGCGTGTTCCTCACCACGGCTGAAGTGAAGAAAACACTTTTCAGGCCTGAACATGCATAGCGTGTAGGTGTGTGTTCTTTCCTTATTTTGACCTCCGTCATTCCTGAATGCAGTCAAGTTCCCAGCCGTATTGTCAAACAAATACGTATGTTGAGAACTTGGGCAGACCACGGTAATCCGCCAACGTCTGCGACAGGAGGACAGGTCTCGTCACATCGTCCCTTTCAAGAGCCATCAGGATCCACAGTGAGCGTGGCTCACCTATAAATTACTTCCATCTTTCCCCATGACAAATGCTCTGGAATCTGGCTCCAGTAGACTCTGACATCCTTGACCCTGTCTTGTAAATCAGTGCAGTAATTGCGGAAACTGGACATATTTAGTTTCAACAGCTTAATGGCTGATTAGCAGGGGGAAAATGCTCTAAGCAGTTACACGCTATTGATTAGTCAATTGATTTCTTT
Organism: Panthera uncia; assembly: GCF_023721935.1. NCBI lineage: Eukaryota > Metazoa > Chordata > Mammalia > Carnivora > Felidae > Panthera > Panthera uncia. Next base: position 151,488,437 of record NC_064810.1, read on the forward strand.
TTTGTAGGTCCTCTTAATCATTTTGTATTATTACTGGAAAGGGCCCCATGTCCTTGTTAATTTCCCACACTCGTCACTGCATGCCACAGAACTCAATGAATGGCTTGGGCATGGGTTCATCCCCAGAGGAAGTGCTAAAGTGTTTGTCCCACGTTTAGAAGGAGTTGTAATTGATGACTCTCATTAAAGCCCCTCTGTCATGGCTGATGGATTACTTCTGAAGCCCAGTGGGTCTCCTCTATCTCTATGGGGTTCATTACGCATTCAGTTATTGGAAAGCGCCTTCACAGTGGCTGTTGTTTAATATGGCTGACCAGTAATTAAGGGAATCTCAGAGTGTCCCTTCTCGCTCCAAAAGAAGCAAATGGCACGTTGAAAACAAAGGGATCTTTTTCTTTTTCAGTGTATGGCTCAAGGCCGGATGGGATGCATCTTTTTCTTAAATACATGTACGTGAATCATACTGGTATCGGTGAGCAGACACTACCAGAAAGTCAGAATGATACCAGTTACAGCTTCCGGAACTGTGTGTCATTTTTGCAAAGTGTCAGCATCGTCTTTCTCAATCCTTACAGGACAACTCTGAGGTAGGAAGAACAAATATTTTACGCTTCTTTCATAGATAAAGAAACCATCCCTCAGTGATCCTTTTGACTCCAGGTTTATAGATTTTCCCAGCAAGCCACAGGCCTCAAACAGCCTCTTCACATCCTTGCAGAGATGGGATGGGATTCGGTCTCTCTGCTTATACGGCACACAGTGGGCCAGAGGCCCTCAAACCCCACAAAGAAGAACTAAAAAGCCTGCATCACCTCACCCAAAAGATCAATGTAAATGTTTTCCACCGAAATTAAAATGTAAAATATAGCAGAACAAGCCATCTGGGAGTGCAAATATGACATTTTAGAATCGGAACGCCAAGAGAACAAAGTAAACTTGCACTTTACAGTGAAAAGGCCACTGGCAGTGGAGAAATTCAACATGGTTCGGTGTCGGATGGTCACCGCACGCTTCTTATTCCGCTGGACAGTCTTACAAGGTTAGCGTGAGTACTCGCAGGCCACTGTCCACGATTACGGTTCTCTGGGAATTTTTTTTTTTTTAACATTTTTAAAAAAATTTTTTTAACGTTTATTTATTTTTGAGACAGAGACAGAGCATGAACGGGGGAGGGTCAGAGAGAGAGGGAGACACAGAATCTGAAACAGGCTCTGAGCAGTCAGCACAGAGCCCGACGCGGGGCTCGAACTCACGGGCCACGAGATCGTGACCTGAGCCAAAGTCGGACGCTTAACCGACTTAACCACCCAGGCGCCCCTCTCTGGGAATTTTTTTAAAGCATCCTAAAACTGTCAGCGGACACTTAGATGTTATGGTGGTTTTTTTTTGTAGCAAGCAAAACTGGATATCAACTTAAATACAAATGCTGACTATATCCATGCTAAGAAAAATCTCTTCTGGTATTCCTGAACTCTGCTGCCTGGTGAATTCCAGTAGATGAAATGCTTTGCTTGCTGCTAAGTTTACAGATCCATTTCTTGTATTGGGTGCTAATAGCCTATAACTGTTCATTTAGATAAAAAGTGGTCTGGGAAGGTGAACTTTTCGAGTCACGAGCATAAGGTGAATTTGCTTCAGATGAAGTTCTTTAAGAGGAAAACCATTTTGAGATTTCAGCATACTAACCAGGGTGAGAATGTGCGTTCCATGTGGGTTGAGACCTTGTTTTTTCAATACTTAATTCTTAGTGTCTCACACGGTACCTGGAATATGGGAAGCATTTGGTTGAATAAATAAACTAATCAATGTGTGAATGAATGAAAATTTAATAGCGCTATATAGGAATCGCTGTATTTCAGGGACAGATCAAAGAGTCGCTGAATCAGATATGCAGTCATAAATTTTTAAATTATAAAACAGAACAAGAGAGAGTTTGGTTAGTAGGAGCATAAATTCAAATTTAGAACATGAAGAAGATCTTTAAAAATCAAATTCATGCTTTGGTTCAAGTTGACAAAAAAGAATCATGTTACTTAAAAAAAAATAGGTTTTAAATTTTGAGGTTCTTTTGGGAAGAGAGGTGGGAATGAGAATCTTAGCGTCTCTAGCTTTGAAGCTTTTGGTTTACAGTGTCATTATAGTTACAAGAGCTATTCAAGCATTCGTTTTTGAAATTTCATTTGCATTTTTTCATGGTGCTGGTTGATTTGTTTCTCATAGCAGCACATGTTTAGGAAAAAATATATCCATCCCATAAGAAAAGAATAGTCAAAGGACCTGGCTTTAATCAATAATGCAAATGTGATTTAGAGCAAGAATATTTCTCATTCTAACAGATATGTTATGCAAAGTGCAGTCTCCATAATAGCTTTCCAAAAAATATCTTATTTTTTTTCAAACTTGAGAACCTACTAGTTAGTCCCAATTATTCATTCTTTCATGATTCTCTAAAAATATGTTGAGTGATTATAAAGTAACCATTTGAAGTTTGTGCAAAAAGAAAAAAAAAACACTTAGTAAGATTGTCCCAGGTTGATTTTATTGAGAATTATCTATTACTCTAGCGCAAAAGGGCAATTTGCAGTTTAAACTCATGCAGACTAAAGCATACATCTGAAGTACCACATGTGATTAAACTACAAATTACCGGTAATGCACCATTATATTAGAGCTTTTAAAAACCCTTTTTACCACTAATTTAACATCATAGCCATGTTATTTCTTAACCATAAAATGAGTGGAACTGAAGTAAGATATGAAGGCCCTTTGTGTAAAATGGGAACGGATAACTTTCAGTGTATCAATATGAGAATGGAACTCTAAGACAAACTCCGCAAAGCTGCAAAGGTCATGGTATTGATTAAATTCACGATAACTAGAGTTTACTGCGTGTCTCACAGCCATGCATAATAACACACGCCTCATTGTTCTTTCCTGATGGACTTTAGTCCTTGAGGTGTTATTTCTGGTGTTCTCCGTATCATCATCAAAAAGCAAAGAAAAGGAATTTAGCGTTTCTTCTTGATGAAAAGATCGTTTCTTCTTAAGGTACAGTTTGCAGTCGATACCAACCACGAATCTCATTGCTCGTGCGTGGGGAACAGTACTGGCGTTTCCAGCCAGGGTCCTGGCATCCCCAATAGAAACCCTGAAAACTTAGAGTTAAGTCCTCATTGTTTCTTATTAGACACAGCTCATCAACTGAGAGGCAGTGCGGCTGAGTGAAACTCCCAGTAAGACATTCAAACTCTGTCTTCTTGTCAATCGATTACGATTTTAGGCTCCCCCCACCTCTTGAAACTTAAAATAGATGAGCACTCATTATTATTTTCAAAAATCTTTTTGATCTGGAAATATTTTACCACCTGGTACTTGAGATGAAATTTATTACTTTTCTTGCAAAGAGTTAAGCTTAATCCCTCTCCCCCCACTCTATACACACACAGATGAAGAATTCAATTCTACTAAACATGGACGGGGCTCAAACGGAAGCCTCTGAATTTCATATCGAATAACTGAAAGACAGTCATCAATATGCATAAGTATCTTAACAAAGAAAGGTTTCTGTGCACAACAGGATAAAATATTTTGATGGTGTAAGACACCTATCAAAAATATTTTAATAGTCGAACAGATTAGAGGAGTTTAAGAAGCACTTTCCCTCAATACTTTCAAATCTCCAATTAAAACATTTATAGCTGATGTCTTTTATTTCAAAAATAAAGTGCTACGTCCTTCAACTAGTTCGCAATTTGCTACATCCCTCTTCAACTCTTTCACAATTTCCACCGCCATTTGGTCATCTTATACCATTCTGTTCTCTCTCTTTTTTTTTTTTTTTAACGTTTTATTTATTTTTGAGACAGAGAGACAGAGCATGAATGGGGGAGGGGCAGAGAGAGAGGAAGACGCAGAATCCCAAGCAGGCTCCAGGCTCTGAGCCGTCAGCCCAGAGCCTGACGCGGGGCTCGAACTCACGGACCGCGAGATCATGACCTGAGCTGAAGTCGGCCGCTTAACTGACTGAGCCACCCAGGCGCCCCTATTCTCTCTTAAATGAGAGCACACCTTGCAAACCCCATAAATGCAGTGCTAAGCATCCGGCTTCCAACATCTTTCAAGCATCTTGCCAACTCATGTTCTCAATTTTCTATGTGTTTGACAAATTCATTTTATTCTTCTCTGTCTCGGCTGTACTGTATCCATAAACAGAGGCGTGGAAGCTAACGTGGGAAACGCCTCGACTCTCCTTCAACCTAAGGCTATTCGTGAGCAACAACAAAATTAAGCAGAATACTCAAAGTCAGCAAAGGTCTCTGAGGCCTCTCCTCTTATTGGTGCCAACACCCTGGAAAACAAGTTATGTGCATTAAGACCCCTGACGGTATCTATCCACCTTGACAGAGCGATTGCATTTCTAAGAATGAGTCCAAAGAAATAGTAACAAATGAATACACAATTTCACTGTTCAAGACAGCAAAACGGTGGAAATCCATGGTGGTCTGATTAAGTAGCTTAATGTATCTCCACATGTGACATGTAGCTTTATAAGATGATATCCGAGGCTATTGACTAACGTAGAAAAGCGACGTATAGAAGGATATACTACACTCACATATATGTTGAAACCATACTATTTAAATAAGAATAACGATAGCAGCAGTTTTCTCCGGATGGCAGGGTAATGGGCAACTTTTACTGCTCATCTTTCATACATTTGTGATTATTATAATAAATAGCATCTCATCAACAAAATAATAAAAGCTATTGGTTTAGAAAGATAGGAAACCAAATCAGCAACCTACAAGTGGTTTGTATATAACCACTGGATTGTGAACAATTAAAATATTCTTATCTTTTGAATACTTTCTTTCACGCCCTGTATTATTTTATAATCTAAAATGGATACATCGTTGTGGCATTTTGTCAAAAATCCCTCCTTTTTTAATGCTATGTCCTTGTTGATCTATATACACAGAGACTTGCATTTAATAATCATACTCTAATTGTAATAAGTAAGTGATAGTGTTCAATCTGAAGACCTTTTTTCCCCTCTCTAAATGGAGAACCCAAATAATAATGGTAGAGGAAAAAAAAGATAAGAAGGATGAGTAAAAAAAGGAGAAATTATGAAATTGGAAAAAGAGAAAGAAATCATATGCCTGAAGACCTAGAATGCTGTCTTCTCTGTCTGTGAATTCAGCCATTTCTGAACAGTACTGTCCATGGTATTGGCAACAGTACCCCAGAAGCATACACATCAGACGGATATATTCAGCTAAAAAAACATGCATATTTCTGCAAGTTTACCTGTACATTGAGAATTTCCACAAATGAAAATTTTCTTTAAAAAGGGGCTAGGTTATCAGTGAACCTTTCACAGGTAGAGTGCGCCCTCCAAACACCCAATGACCAAAGCTCCACTCCCCCCAAAACACAATGTATGTGAATAATCCAATAACTTGATATAAAACGGACGTGAACTAGCATACGAAATTTAACGGAGCAATAGTTTCAATAATTACACTAAATTTTAAACAATTCCCACGTAAATGCTGATAAGCGGGGCTAACAAAGGTCTGGCGTTTTCAAAACACACATTGTTGTGTCTTTTCATCCCTACAGCTTACTAAGAGTGGGCTTTTTGCAAATTACAGTAAAACCTTGGTTTGCGAGTGTAGTTCTGGAAACAGGCTTGTAATCCAAAGCACTCGTATACCAAAGCGAATTTCAAGAACCGTCGGCCCAGTTGTGATCATGTGACATTGAGCAATCACGTGCCACTCTTGCTGCACGACATCGCTCGTTTCTCAAGTTAAAATTTATTAGAAATGTGTGCTCGTCTTGCGGAACATTCAGAGAACAAGTTACTCGCAATCCGAGGTTTTACTGTACTTAACACGCCTAAGACAGAAGCCTGGTTTGCTTCGTTGGAAGAATGGAAAGTAACAATTCTTATCTTAAAGTGTTTGGGAGGGTCAAGCCCAATGCCAGGCACAGGTAAATCACTCCATAGATATAATCTATTATTACCATCATTCGTACCTTTCTGGGGAGTCAAAATCTAAAGGCCTGCCAATGAATATTGAGGCAACATTTACATTAGTGTTCATTTTAATGAGGGTAAATCCAATCTGCACTATAATATTCAAATAATGGTTTGATTCATGAGTTCCAAATGAAGCAGTAACAATGGTCTGAAAGTAATGTTTTCTTTGCAAACTGCTGAATGTGATTATTGCTTCTTGGCATGAAAGGCTTTTTGCTTACAATGCTGTGTATAAAAACATTCCATTTAAGCTTATATGCAAATATAGTATTTTACTTGCTGAGAAGGTCCAGAGTGATCAGTGTGCTTTAACTGGTATGGAATGACTAAATATGCATTGTATGTGTAAAGAAATGCCGTTTTTTTGATTTTTTGGTTTTTGGTTTTTTCACTTTCCTGGTTTAAAGGGCAGGAGGGTGGGAAGTGAGCGCTGTGCTCTCCCGGAAATGCTGTGGGATCTAGACAGGCTGGGAGGTTGAAAGGAGTCCAGCTGCGGGGTAAAATGTATTAGGTATGCAACCACTTCTCCGGGCGGATTCCGATCTATTGCTTGAAAATTGGTACCGATAATTACAATCTAGCCTGTTAAGTATGCGCTTCAACGGAAACCAAACACCTTTGGCCAGTAAACTACAACCTGTCTTCCTACCATATGACCCATTCTATCTGTCCCAAAGCCACGACGACATGCTAATGACCTCTCCACTATCAGAAAGGTTAAGATCCACAAGTCACAAGAACTACACCAAGAAGACCAGCTGGTCATTATACACTTCATCTTCAGGTACGACCCCAAACTTTTCCCAAGGCACCGGTGCTCAAGTGCTGACAACCCTAATGACGGATCTTGATGCAAGGAAGGGAGAGAGCTCTGGAAGCAGGTCTAATTCTGCCGCCTACAGCAAAACCCTAGGTGGGAGCAACCAGGCCCCAGTAATAGTGCTCCCTCCAAACCGATCGCACATTTGAGATCACACTGTAGGTACTACGTATGTGTATAGTGAACCCTTCTCCAACAGCCCCAACCTGCATGACACAGATCTCACACACACACACACACACACACACACACACACACACACACACACAGAGTCCTGATCAAAATTACCTTGTTTCTTCAAACAAACAATAAACAGAAGATGGACATATTCTATAGCCTACACTTCTTTTGTTCAAAGCAGGCCACCGAATACCCGAGAACTACTTTTCGCTTGGCACAGTCTAAGAACACGGAGCTGGGTTTTGTCTTACTTCTGCGCGTGCCAGGACAATTTTTAATCCGGGGTGTTCTGCGGTCCTGGAGTTTTGTTGGCATCACGGTTTTAACATCCACCTTAGTGTTACCATGGTTTCCTCGAGTTCTCTGTTCAACTTTAAACATAATTAAATGCGAATTAGGATTTTGTAAGGAAACCAAGCGATAAGGTTTGGTTTTCTTCTTGCTCTTTGTCATTTCAGAGTATTGATTCTGTGCACGTTAGTTCTTGTTTCCCTGACCTTAGGTGGAGGGTCATGGCTGTAGAGGCAGGCATCTTGGGTCTTCTGTGTATTGACTAAGTACGATCAAGACCCAAATCTCAGTTTTTGCTCCTGTAAAATGGTCTAGCTTTATCTACTTCGAATGTGGTAAGCTAAATAAACAAGCACTTAATTATCTAAAAAAAAAAAAAAAAAAAAAATCACTCCATGGAAAAGCTCTTTAAAAAAACAGTTATATTAAAGATTCTAATATTATAGAAGGAGCATGCATGTTTCATTTCTAAAATTAAGTGGTAAATTATCCACGCAACACTCAAAGGGCCATCCATCATTTCTGGTGGGGGAAAAGAACACAACAAACTTCTTTTCTCGCCTCAAGATCTATTTCTGAGACTTACCTATCTCATCTACAGGATATGTTCTCTGAGGTATTTGAGAATAATAACATGAGAAAATACAAATATTTGAGAGCAGTGATAGGGAGTTTGACCGATGTTAACAAATAAGTCTTACTTTGAGCCTGAGTATTGATTAAAGGACTAGGGTGTCAGTTCAGTAAATAAAGCATCATGGCTTTCCTAAGAGCAATGTGATTCTGAGTTAGGCTTCTGATCTTCGGCTTTTAGTCAGACGATTTCTATTCCTATAGAAAGTGCAGAGTAAATTTACCATGTTTAGAAGTAACAGGATACCAACCAACCACTCAGAGATTTCCAAGAGGCCCTTAAAGAAACTGATGCCTGATCTTCTGCAGAGGATTATTCGGCAAGCAGTGGCATCGGGACGTTGCTCCGTTTACTGACGGGTGCCATTCACGTGCCAGCCAAAAGGAAAACGATAGAACACACGTGGGAGGAAAGCTTGGGGTTTTAGTGAGTCTGTTTGTTTTGGCATAAACATCCTGGATCACCTGCAGAGAGTGAAATGCCCAAGGGCCAAAACCCAGTAATTCCCACCTGAAACCATAGCCTCTTAAGACAACTGAACAGAACAGGTGTCCCTTACGGCTCTGGCACTCCCTCTCTGTGTCTGCCACTGGGCATGTGGAAGGTCCCACAGTCCCGCCTCTCAGGGCAGGACTTATCCATCACTTCAGGGCTTCTTGACAAAGTCAACCGGGCTCAACCGTTGTCACCAAAGAGAAGCTTTATTTAGACAGAGAGTAAGTTTATGAGTCTTCTGATTTACCAAATAGCTAACTCAGGTCATTATCCTCTCTGGAACAAACAAACAGGCCAACTACGGTCATCACTACCCGGGTCCACACTTCTCAGGAATCCAGGCATTGTATTATCTTAAGACGTCACCCCAAAGCTCTGCCTCTGGGTCTCTATTCTTGTTTCATGGTTTCTGGGGCTGAGAGCCACTCTCCTCCAATGGAGATGCCATTTCTGTCTTTGATCTGCACTCTGGAAATAGGGGATTTCAGGCAATGACAGTGGGTGGGTGCCAAAGTCAAAGGAAAAAAAAATATTCGAGAGATGACAACCTTTTAACGTGACAATTATCTGGAACTGGTTCAGCAGTTACTCTGACATATGCAAAGACGTTCAGGTACACTTGAGACTCTCTGCCTATGCCTGATCTTGGCCCCTTGGAAAACACTAAGGCAAGAAGATGGTTTCAAGTCTCCAAATGATACAAGCTGAGCACACACCCTTTCTCTACAATGGAGAAAGACAGATGGCGGTGAAAAAAAAAATCATCTAACAAAAGAACCACGGGCTGCTTTGGGCTAACCACCTGGAAAAGTAAGCAAAAGACAAAGTGGAGACAAGAAAGGCAGATACAGAGAAGGTGGAAGCTTCTCATACAAAAATAGACTCAGGTACGCGTAGCATTCAAATAGTTTCCACAAAATCGTTGCTCGTAGTTTTAGTCTCCATCCCAACTGCGTATCTTTAGAACGCAACACCCTAGAGAGTAAATATGCGTTGTAAACATCACTTTTCATACCAGAATAACACCGACCCTGCCCGGATTTCCAACGGGCTCATTTGGTGCCACCACCAAATCTGGGAGTTGACCAAGAATCCCAACGGAAGAAAATATGAAAGGGCCACAGAGTATAACGTATTTCAGGCAACCCACAGGGGAAAGAGGAATAAACCAAAGGTGGCAGAACATAACAGGGTGAATCTCAGCTCAAAAACGTCGTTATTCCAACAAAAAGGCAGTAATTCTCGTGAGAGGCATCCCCAGCTCTTCAGACCCCATCTGCGGACGGATAGGTGTGCTGGGAGGCTCCAGGTTACATATCACCTGCTCTTACCCTGGCCAAGTCAGAGAACCAACAAGGTTGCTGTGCTGTGAGAGTCAGGTGACTTCCCTTTGTTAATTCTCGAAAGCACCCAAGTTTGCTCAGAGGAAGGCACCTCCCCAGAATGTCTCCCACGTGAGCATGGCTGTCATTTCCTACTCTCTCTGGACTACTCTAATTTCCAACCCTAACCCCATGCTCCTGTGGCTACGGCATGAAACCATGGATTTGAACAATCGGGTTGCCTACAGCAGTTTTGTAATGCAATAGACAGCTTTATCTCCTACGCTGATGTCGTTGATGAATGTAGCTTTTTCCGTTCTTAGGGGGGGAAAAGAAAGATGGAAATGGAATAAAACAAGGTTGAAATTGAATCACTATCACCCCCTGCCAAACATTGCATCTTGTTAGTAGTGATAACCACAGAAAAGGTAGCAAGAAGTATCAAACTGTGGGGAATGATTTTATTTGCTGATTACCACTGAGTTCATTTTCGAAGATCTCTCCCCATCCCCCCCCCCCCACCCCTGGGCCCATTCCTTGTATCTTATCAGACAACAAGAGACTTAGATGGCATTTCCAACCAATCCAAGGAATCTTCTTGGGGATTCTGCTCAAGACGTTCTGGGTGGTTTTGCTCTAAGAGAGTTAGGTTATTTAAGAACATTGTTCTTGGCATGTAACAAACCGACTTGGATCCCAGCCATGCTAATCATTGCTTCTCTGTTGGTCCAAAATTGAACCTGAGTTTGTGCCTCATTTTCTGCTTCTGTAAAATAAGGCTCTAATTACCTAGGTTGTAAATACGATTTCAAGATTAAATGAAACAATATACAGGAAATGAGAGGTAAAGTACCCCTTGCAATGAATAAGAAGTAGACAATCCTACTCTATCACTTCAGTAACTGAAAAGTTAGTCCTCAAAGAAATGTTTTCCATCATGAAGGACAGGTATATTTCCTCTCAGGACATTAGAGAAAATACCAGAGGCGAGGAAGTACATACGCACATGTACATACAATCCTCACAGGGTCTTATCCCGACTTAAATGCTTTGAGCCTCACGTGAAAGTATTCTCTGTCTGTGCAAACCTTAATACTCTCAAGTCACACCGTACAATGACCCGAACTGCTTACACTCTAGAAGCGCGAGCATTCTGGGAGATGAACCCCAGCCATGATGTGGCTGAGCGACATCCACGTCAGAGGATCAGTGTCAGTGAGATAGAAACATCAAAACTTGCATGGAAACGTGCTTTCTCACTGTCAGCCCTACAGTCCATTTTTGTCCCCTCCGTCCACATTTCTCTGCATTTTTCCCAAGCTACGGTGCCATTTAAGATACGTACCTTCACGGACTTGCACTGAACTGGCACAGAACCGCGTACTCCGAAAAGACATCCCTCAAACACAAAACCCACGAGGAGCCACCTGAGGAATTTCCACCTTGGCCTCCTTCCCGCCGGTACTTGGAAACGTCTCCATCCAACAATACGCCTATTAAAATACGTTTCTATGACTGTGGTCCCCATGACCATCGCATACCAATTGCCCTGACAGCACAACTCTTGAAATTTTCCGAGAACCCAAGAAAACCAAGACGCCTACGACTTACACGGCAAGTTCTGATTAGAACGGCCCATTTCAGACTTCAACTCCAAGAGAACATGGGAACAAACTTTTAAAATCAAACATACAACTTTCTACGGAACAACATTTCTGCTTTGTTAAAGATGCCGACGGCGGTTCAGGTCCTGAGGATGGGACTTGCTCCTCTTTGAAAGATGACATTTAATTCACCCACTTCTCTTGTCCGAAAAGGCCCCGCCCATATCCCCAGACAAGAGCCCCTCAAATAGAGGATGGTCAGGAGGGTGGCTGGACTAGAACAGCAGGACTTGACAGCTCCACACCGGACACTGGTAAGGTCAATTCTTCTGGAAATACCTTAAGAGTCCATGATCTACAGTCATTTGTCTTTTGGTTTAGGCATGGTGTGAGTCACAGAGAGGGGCTAGGGGGTGTGCATAAGAACAGGCATTCCGCTGTGGCAACCACACTTGAAACGTGCTCCTTTCACTCTTCCTGAAGGCATAAACACCTGGGGTCTATTTAAAATTGGCCAGTTTTGAAAACATACACACGCACATGGACACACGCGCACACACACGTATAAAAGCCAGTGTTCTCCAGGAAGTGAAGAAGTCTAAGAGCGTGATAATATGATACTTACTAGCCAGAAAATAGAAGTCTGAAAGGACAAATGACATACTCTAGTGATACTTGGAAACTTGTAAGAATCCCAAGGGTTCAGACCGGAGCTGCCCAATGGGCCTTCCCGAAATCACGGAAATACTCTCTATAGGTTCTGTCTCATACGTGCACTTGAAATGGGGCTAGCTTGGCCGAGGGCCTGAACTTTGAAGCTTAAATCTTATCTAAATTTGATTCATTTCAATCAAAACGTAAATAGCTCTATGTCGCTCCCGGCTACCACACTGGACATACAGCAAGTTCAGAGCCATCACTCAACATTCACCAAGAGTCTTTACACAGTGCCAATTTTCTCAAAAACCACTCTACCTAGAAACAGGTCTCAAACACGTGCGCTAATGTTCATGACCATGCGATTGCAAAGATCAATGCCAATTATAAATAAATGCACTCGCTCTACTGGTTGAACCTGTGTCGGACGCTATACTTGACCTATGGGCATTTCCATGCCTGCTATGGTCTACGGAGAGAGAGGAGGAAAAAGAAAAAGAAAACCATCCACCGCTGGCCTATTTTGCGATCAACGCGTCTCCGCACTTACAGCACCCGAGAGTCGTAAGAAACGCCAGAATGGAGACTGAAAACAGCAACGGCGAGGAATTCTCCATGGGGAGGGGACCCATGAAGAATGAAAGGGCAGTGGCCTTTCATTCCTAGGACGGTTGAAGATCGGAGGTCCACGCGCCAGCAATCAGATAAAGCGGAAAGCGGGTAAGTTTCAAAATGTATTTTGCCAGCATGGAGCACAACCGCAGGGCCCAATAACTCCGAAGCTTCGAGGGCTCTTAAACATCATTTGCTTGAAACTGGCCTGCAAATAAAAAAGCAGCCGAAGCCCAGAGAGGCGCGGTGCTCGGTGTCCCTGAGACAACAGCCCAGGTCCACCCCAGAGCTCTCAATTTGTGTTTTCTCCACCATGGCCCGCACTCTCGTTCTGCTGAACACGGACCGACCGAGCGCCGCGAACAGAAAGGGCCTCATCTGCAGCCACACTCGCCCAGCCTCTCTGGTGAGCAGAAAACACAGTGTTTGAACCACACTGCTCTACCCGACACAGAGGCTCCCTCCACTAACACGGCACTCCTAAAAACCACGCCATGGACACAACTCACCAAGCGCACTGTGGAAAATAAATGATAATACACAGACGCCTTCGGAGAATGTGTCGCAGAGGGACGGTTTTTCAGTTTAACGTGGATTTTGCCAGAGAAGTGGCTTTGACACAGACATCACTTTAAGACAGCCAGATCCACATTTCCAAAGCCAACGGCTACGCATGCTGTGCTTTGGGTGACTCAACGGGCCCATGGAAAGACAGGAAGACAGAGGCAAACCATCACGTTAAGGAGCAAAAACAAAGAAACATCTTCCTTTCAGACCTGGAGCTTAGCTATGGAGCTCAAAATTCACCTTCTTCAGGTGAAAAACAAACAAAAAAAGGAGGCGGCGGATCGTAACGGATTTGTTTCAAGTCCCACAGCCGGTAAGTAAAAGAATTGAGTCCTGGGGGTGGGATTTCTGTCTCTGGGTTCAGGGCTTTTGGTCTCGCTAAAAACTACAGCAAGACAGAGGTCTACAAACCAGAAAGAGGAAGAAAAGAACAGCTATCCTGGATGCGTCACTGTGGTTTTAAAAGGTCTGTTATTTTCAATTTGAGTTATACTTTGACATAAAATGGTCCATGCTCTTTTGATGTAATCACATGAAGTATGTTTTTTAAATGGTTTTATTCATTTATTTATGTACGTATGCGTGTACGTACGTATGTATTTATTTTGCGGGAAAGAGGCAGAGAGAGGGGGAGGGAGAGAGAATCGCAAGCAGGCTCTGCACTATCAGCACAGAAGCTGACGTGGGACTCGATCTCACGCTTTGCGAGCCCATAACCTGAGCCGACATCGAGAGTCGGGTGCTTGCTTAACCGCCTGAGCCACCCGTGCACCCCCTCACGTGGAGTACTGAGAGAAGAGAGAAAATTTTGTTTCAGGAGCTATACAAAAGTTCTGGGGACAAATCCACTTTATTGCCCGAATTGTATAAACTTTCCTGGTCCTCAAATAATCTTCTGCAGATAAATGCCACACGGTGCTGATAAGTGCAAGAGATAAATAACGCTGCACAGTTGAAATGTCACGTACATCGTATAACACGCTCTTATAAACGAAGCCGTACGAGAAAAAAGGAAACGCTAAATAAATACAGTGATGGGCTTACATTCTTGTGTTGCTGGTCTTGTTGATGATAACAGATTTCCCTGTTTGATCCACATTGTGATCCAACCCAAAGTAAGCGGCCACGCGATGGACAAGCATCCTCTGGTAGGATGACATCTGAGGGAACTTTTTATAATGATTACTGGAAAGGAATACAGGACAGAGTGGGATCAGCATTGGCGCTTCCGGCCTGTAGTACATTTCACAGGTACACACACAAAACCAGTCCTTTCCCGTCCAAACCGCTAAGCTTAGTTCATCCTCGGCAACATTTCGGGTGCTCGTTTCTGGACACTTTTCCGCTGATGATGTACCTATCGGTTAAGCTACAAGAAGTGTCTTTGTTTCATAGCTGCACGTTTCTCTCAGCAAAGAGAACCTAACGTCCGTTGGAAAGTATTCTCTTCTAGTCCGTGATCCCTTATCGGCACAGCCAGGCCCAGGACAAATGATATGACATACTATGTGACAGCAGATGCCTATCTGGAGATGCGTCATTACACGGTTTACACAGAAAACAGCGCAATTATGCCCAGGCATCACTGACTGCAGCCAGCTGGAGCCCATTAAAAAACTATAATAAAAATGAAAAGGGTTGCCTCTTGTCACAGCTACTCTATGCTAATCAGCGGCCCCGTTTATAGCCATTTTGTCAGGAACTTAACAAGCAGAAACACACATGGTCCAAGCAACAATCCCCATCAATATACAGCTTCTAATCCTAACAGCATCCCCACTCACCAAGTCGGTAAACATATTAAGTAATGTTTTATCTATCCCTCAGTCTTTCCAGAACGCATCATTAAACCCAAAGCCCAAACCAAGACCCCGTCGTAGAAATTAACCCGCCTTGCAATGGAACATACTTGTTGTCACCAATGAAATCAATAATCTCCTGCTCCATTTTCAAGAGTATCATCCTGTCCCTGCAAAATAAATGTTAAAAATGAGAAGGTCGGACGGACTGGCCATTCCCAAAGACCAAACAAGTTCATTTGCGTGTATGACAGAGATGGCTTGAAGGTACGTGACTCCACATCTTTAACGCTTCTCTGGAACGTGCTGCCCACATACGTATGATTTCATTCCAGTGGAGATGATTTCTCCTTGTAACGTTGAAGCTTCTGTGGTTTTTATGTTACTGGAGACATATGAGGAATTAAGCCCATAAAACAGATCAGACACATTGTAGATTTTAAATTCATAGGAAACGGGACCAGAGCAAAGCCCAAGTAGAGAGTTCTATAACTGCAGTGGAACATAATTTGGCTTATTTGACATTGACTCTTGTTCTCTGTCCTTTCCCCCTTAATCCGTATCTCTTTGTGACCAGGAAAGCAGAACCCGTAAACTATAACGTATTCACTGGAGAGCTACCCAGGACTCAAGAGTTATCTATAAGCATCGTATGGAAAGCAATTTGACGATAAATTTCATATATTTTTTTAAAAAAAAGAGTATCTATAAGGAGTAAACATGCAAACTATTCGCAGAAAAGAAAATATAAAAGTACGCTTAAGACTTTAGAAAAGGTGCCTGCGTTTTACAACTCCGTAAAGTGTTTGCCCTAACCACTTTGCGATAGTCCACTCGACTCTTCTAAAAATAAGAGGCTTATTTAATAATTTACCTGGAATTATTCTTTAATGTGTTAATCAGAAACTCATGCAAGTCTATGCCAGTAGAATCCGTGTATTCTTGGCTGCAATCTGAAACAAACAGCAGGATGGAGTTGTCAGGAATGCGGATGGGGAAAAGGGGGTAGCAATGTTTCCCTCTTGCTTGGGTACATTTTAGGTGAAGCCACTGGCGTGAACGGGACGTGTTTCGAAACTAGCAAACCGGCAGGGTAACACCAGAATGAAAGTCAGATTCGCGACAGAGGAACCCAGCAGATCCCGAGTATGGAAAGATCCAGCTGTCACAGGATGGGGCGTGGGCACCGTCAGGTAGGAGGTGGGTGGGGTGAAATGTCACGTGTTCCTTCCCTGCTGTACATCAGCGAGGCCCCTCCACGTGACAGACCCACAGACAGAACTCTGAAGAGTTTGGGATTCCAGGAAATCCCTTTTCTTTTAACCCCGAGAAGGCAAAAAATACAAGTTCTGTGGCAAGGCTGTCTAAATATCAATCAGTGCAAAACACAGGAGGGCACTAAATAATCTCCAAGTCTTTCAACTCTTCTGATGCTGGCTAAAGCTCAATTTCTAAAGCCATTTAGGAACCTGTAGTTCTTTACTCTTGTTACACCTCGGGTTTTAGATCTTCAGTAACAGAGGCCATCGGTAGAAGCAGATACATGGTTACAGAGCATAAAAGTCGCAGATGCCCTATTCTGCCTCAGTTACTTAAAAAAGAAAAAAAGAAAAGGAAAGCAAAAGTCTACCGCAAAGCTATGTACTCATGGTATTCTTCATTTCAACCTAACTTAGTTTTGTTTTACTTTGCGTTTGCTTTTTTTGTTGTTGTGGTACTTTTGTAACAATCAGACAAGTCTGGAAGACGGGTTCGGGGATTTAGAAGGCAAAGCGCTGTTTGTTCTTGGAAAAACTTTATTGAAGGAGAAGCGTGTATTTTTTAGGTGAGACATTATGTGGCACTATATGGGTGGCCAGAGGCCAAACCCATTTGTGCCAAATACAACGTTACTCACGTATGCCATCGACACTGATGGATACATCTGTGCTTTGGGGACACTATCACTCATTGGCTGTGAATTGCTAATCCACTGTCTGTCTTTTAAGATAAATAGGGAAGTGCAGCTCTAAAACTAGGTATCATTACTGCTCCTCAGCCCAATTTAACTGGACCAATAAGCCTGAATTAAGAGATTTATGCTCACTCCTGTGCACCAAGTTACCACTGAAAATAGAAGACCCAAATGAAAATCCCAAGAAATAAAGGATCCTAAAAATAACCTTTCTGGCTCCACAAATGACACTGCAAACAGAAAGAAAATAGAGTTCACACCTTTTACACACACACACACACGTACACACACAGAAAAGTATAGGCAGAGTTTGGTGCAGGTAGATGTGTGTGTAAACCTAGGATGTGCTCGGTGACTACTGATCTGTCCAAATTCGGTAAGTTAAGGAAACATGTTCACATTCACCTTTTGATAACATTCTGATCTTGGGCTTTTCAGAGGTTTTATCTTTGTTTTTATCCTTTTCTTTTTCTCTTTCTGAGTCATCTTTCCTAGATTTATCATCCTCTTGCAGGCTGGGAAAACTGGAAAGCTGTAAATGAATTGATTCCTGTTGAGGAAAAAATATAATAATTTAGGGCCAGATTTAAGAATCTCTGTCTGGTTTCCATTTTGCAAAGAGGTTATTAAATACAGGAAAATGAAAGCCAGGAGCAGGTTTTTTTTTTCTTTTCTTAAATGGTAAAAAATTAAACCTGTCAGAAAAATAATTGCCCTTTAAGGTGAATTAAACTTCAGAAGTCAATGGGAGTTCATGAGAAACATCTCGTACTAGAACTTGGCCTCATGAATATTCACATTAAGCAAGTCACTTTCTCCTAGATCATACCTCTTATTTTCCCTACAGATTTATTTTTGAACACTTAGGAACCATTTCCTTATCAGTAAGCTTGCATCACAGCCACTGTCATGTCTCAAAAAAAAAAAAAAAAAAAGAAGGAGCCTTCCGAGTTCTTTTCTATAATCCCTTATAAGGAGAAATCTGCACAAAGACAGACAGACAGATATTACGAATCATAATTACAGATGGAAAAGACATAAAGGCCTTAATAGCCGATTTACACTGAAAAGTCTGTCTTAGAACCACAAAACAAGGATATCTACTACTGAGAAAAACCAAGCTGTCTAAATGCAGGAATCCTGGGCACGGATTCTTATCACACACTGGGTACAAACTCCATTGATAAGTCACCATAATACATGGCTACAATAAGCATTGCCTTTTAGAAAAGGTAGGAGGTACAACTGTCTTGTCCATCAACTTAGTATTTTAATTTTTGCATCAGTCAATCCTTTCCAAAATGGAAAATTCTCTTGAACCAGTGCTTTGGTATACAACTGACTGTTTACAGTATTGGAGCTGGATTCACTTTTATATTTATTTCGTTTGCCCTGGAAACAGCTCATTTTGTTTTAACTCAGGCAGCAGCCATTTGGCTGATAGTATGTTCACCGTTTTGAAGAAGAATGAGCCAAATTAGATCGCTCAGTTTTACGACAAGCCCAAGCTATGATTAAAACTATGACAAATCAACCCACATTAAGCCCACTTTTGCTTATGTAAGAGATCATTTGATGGGAAAGGTTTTTCTCCTACCGTGACATTCAAATTTATGACGTTAAGAAAATATATCCCCAATGACTAACAGTGTTCCTCACTAAAAACTAAACTGATGCTCCTATTCACGTGACCAGATCGAGGCCTGCACACCCTCAAATTATGGCCGACCTAGGATTCTTAGGGTTCTTGGTAAACCTGGCTGATCTAAGAAGCATACGTAACACAAGGCCTCCCACACCAAGTTCGTTTTTTAGGAGGGGTTACCTTGTGAACTCCTGGCTGGAAGAAAAAGACACCGTGGTTGGAAAGACATAGGATAGATGAAATCAAACACGTTCTCGTGACAGATATTTATCGTAGCCAGATTTCCTGACATCCACGTGTTTCCCTTGGGGTGCACTTACACAACATACGTAAAACCGAGTGTGACTTGATTATAGGTTCTTTGTCATGTGGTTTGGGACAGAAATGTCTTAGTCTGCAAAGGTTCAGGCAGATTTTAAGGTTTTGATTTGCTTCTACTGGCTAAGGGAACAGCTGGAACGTTTCTGCTTCAAGGGAATACAGTCGGGGGCGGGGAAGGATCCGTTCAATAGTTGATCAGGAGGGGAAACTGAGGGCACCAGGCCATGGGAGTGGTCTCCTTGCTTCTCCAAAACCGATTGCATCCCCCGCCTCTGTCAGTTTGCAGCTACGATCAGAGAGGGTTGGAAGCATACACACAAGAGCAGAGGCTAAAAAGCATCCTCCACCAAAAAGAAAAAGAAAAATGTGCAAACTCACGTCACGTGTGGACAAACACTATTCTCGGGAAAATACCTCGCTTTTCTAGGCATCAGCATACATTATGGTGTTGAAAGAACACACAAAAGTGGTATAGAGTTGGTAAAAAACAATCTGTTATTTTTTAATATTTTTATTGATATGCTCAATAATAAAATACAGGTATTAATTGATACATCGGTACAGGATAAGTTTATATCCAACAACAGTAAAAGAATGATTCAAGTCACAGTAATACACTGGTAGGTAAATCGTAGAACATTTGGAAAGCAAAGCTCCTTTAACTGAAGGACAGACTGAACCGTCAGCTAGGGGTCTGAGATCAAGTAATACAGGTAGCAAGAGTTTTTCCCCAAAATGAAGGCAGTTTTCCAAGTACTGTGAATATACAAATATTAGGGAAGCAATACAATCCATATAAATGTATACTTCTGCCGGGGTTCTCTGGGATTCAGTTCCCACGTTTTGTAAGTGCCGGTGGTACCTAATGAAGGCATCGCACATAAGCTCAAAGGTCGGCTTCTTTACTCCCTAAAAAGTAACGTGCCCACTCACTCACACGCGTGGTCTGGGTATTTCCTATTGGCCGTCTGCTCCCGCCTCCCCTCAGCCAGCCCCAAGAGGGGTGCGCAAGCTCTAAACCTCTCCTACAAAGCTAGTCTTGGCCACTGAGCTTGAAACCAGCGGGAACAGAGCACCCTTTGCCTCTTAATTCTCTGCACCAATCGTATGGAGAAACCAGACTCAGGTCCAGGACGGGCACTACAGTACAGATGATCTCTTTAAAAATTTCCTCCTGGTACCTCGTCAAATGGGACGAAGAGCAGATTAAGCCTATAAAGGCTGTCCTCCTCTGTCGGGTGTTAGGAGTGGGGGACAACCGGGGGCATGACTTCTCCCAGAGTCTGTCGTTTTGCAGAGTTAACATATGTCGTGTGTGGTACATTACAAGCCGTCGATCAACATTTAATAATACAAGCCGGGATATTCGCATTATTTCCCCTTTTCAATCTCCATGAAAAAATAGAAGCACGTGTAAAATGCTGAAGGAAAGCCACACACTTCTCAGAGCCCAGGTAAAATAAAGCTTGTGTATGAAACATAGTGATGGCTAGAGAAAGACAGCCTGTCTATGCCTTACGACATGAGTGGCATATTAAGAAAACGAAGCTAGGGGGAAAAAAATACTCTTAGGACAAAATCTATAAGGTATTTATTTTTGGTCCTTTTAAAGAAAGTGCTCTCAATGCTCTCTGCATCCACGAGGAGAATTTAGAGTATTTCAATTAAAGTAAAAAGAGGAAAGCCAACAAGAGCAAACAAAAACAATGATATCTTAATCAATTTTCTCTCCCCTGGGCTCCGATAAATCCTTTTACTTTTGTCTGGACTTCTCTCAGCCTCTGAAAAAGCAAGGAACATTTCGGCAGCTAGACTATTTTTTATAAAAGCTGATACGATGCCTAAAAGGCAAACAAAAATAAATACGATATGAAGTTCCCGTTTGGTCACGGGAGGGTTTCGTCAGAATGTGAATTTTCCGACCCCAATAGTCTCGCTGTAAGGAGCAAACCTAAGTGGAAGGACCCACAGCGATAGATAAGAATATTAAATTCCTATAAATTTAATAATATGAAATTCACCACCAGCTCGGATTCACTTCTGGCCATTTGTTCCAGGATTCAGAAATCTCTACCAAAGTCCTTAAAAATAGGTCTCCAAAGCTCAATGCACCTTATGCACTATTTCTAAAGTTTTGTAAGAGCCAAGAGTTGTGTTTCTTATAGGCAAGTGCATTTGGGAAGTGAGAGGTAAGAAGGTCCCGGAAGGAAGGAGAGTGGACACTAAGGACTGTATTTGGTTCAGTCTTATCAAGAGAGAGCCTTTGAGGAAACTCAGCACTACCGTGCTTACTTTTTAAGTGTTTTATCTAAATTCTTTTGACATTCCTTCCCATTTGCAGTTTTCAGAGAGTCTGGAAAAAAACAAACGTAACACTCTGTGACACACTGTTCGGCTAGTTTAGCATAGCTCGTCAACGGGGGACGAAGCCAGCAAACTCTTTCTTCCTTTGATTATCTTTCTTTTCTCCCCCAAACCAGTGCGGAGTGCCAGCTTTCCACTCATGCACACGCACACCAAGAGAGATCCCATTCGTGCAGCTAATGGAAATGACAGGGGGTATGTACCTGGTCCTGAAGACTTTCTCCCCCTGGTCGGGCCGAGGATTCTTCACAGACAGCAAGGCTGCGAGTCAGTTTACCTTTTCCCGCTCCTGACTGGGGAGGGGAGAGAAGAGGCAAGGACAGGAAAATAAAGACAACAAGCAGAAGACGTCCTCCGGCTGTCAAATCGTCTCCCCCCCCCCCTTCACAGGACACCCCCAAGTCAGACTTCGGACACCGAGCTTCGAACTGGGGGCTCAGTGCCGTCTGTGTGCCTTGGCTCCCAGACTGAGCCCCCTGGGTTGGTGGGGACGCAGGAGGAGGAGGACGTGACTGCGTGCATGTAAGGAAGGAACGCTTTTAGCAAACTGTGCCCATCACATCGGAAACATACAACGAATGCCTTGCTGCCATCTCGTGATCATCTAAGGAGGAAGAGATGACGGGACTAACACTGAGTTTGGGAGGGACCTGGATGGAAACGATGCTTCAGAAGACGAGGAACGGGCTCGAAACACCGGCACCTGTTTACTTCGAGGGAGAAACCCACCGGGGCGACTAAAACGTCTGCCCCAGGTGTCGCGCAAAAGGACAGCCAAACAAGCCGGGGCTCACCGTGTAAGGCACTCTCAAATCTGCAATTGTGAAAAACAGGATCAGATACACACATTTGCGGCCACGTGAACACTAAGCGCTCTAATTGCAAAGCCTACGGAGCCATGGAGAAAAGACAAGTGTCAACAGGACCCCCTTCCAAGCGGGCAGGACCAGGAGAGCCAAGATCCACACGCAACCGTTTGAACTGTTGGCAAATCTTTTCACCCGGGTGTAAACTAAGCAACTGACATCCATGATATCACGTCAATGTGGAATCTCCAGAATCCTACCTTGGATTTTCTTCTTTCTTGGTTCTGAGCTGCCAGTCGCCTCTGTGTGTTGGAAATAAAGTAAAACAAACAAACAAACAGTAAACCAACAACCAGAGAGAGAGAGAGAGAGAGAGAGGTCACTAGAGTCCAGAAATCAATAGGAACAATAAGGTCTTATAACCACTGAGAAGGACTCCCCTCCCCCTCTCCCCACAACTTTTGACCTTTTTAACTTTTAGCTCCTTCTCCTTAGAGCAGCTATGCAAGGGGGGAAAGCTGACCTTGAAGGCTTTTGGCCATTATGTGGTTCTCTGCCTTTGTTCACTGGTACATAAAAAGAATGAACACTATTGTAGTTCGGTTCAAAGAAAATCAATACAGGATATTTGCAAATACAGTTGGTTTTCCCTCTACCAAATCTCCTTCTCTCATAAATCATGGTGTATTTAATTGTATCACCTTTTCGGTACTGTCAGTCACTCCCAACAGCCCCAATAGCCCCCTCCGTCCCTGGCCTGCCCTTTTCTAGGGCTTTCTCTCTGTCTCTGTTCCTCTTGCCCTCTCTCTCTCTCCCTGGCTGTGAATTCTAGGGCTTAGGTTGGTGGGCTAATATGAACTGAATCTTAGCCTGCCCTCAAAGGTCCACAGATTTGATTTTTCTTCGTCTCATGATAATGAGCTGAGTCTTCAGCTTTCCGTGGAAGAGCAAATCCATTTTTAAGTCTCAGCCAGCCTCAAGCTGCCTCAGGGAGAAACCCTTCTCAAGCTCCATGAGGTGGTCTGGAAATCACTCTGGAGATGGCCGTGTGCAAATTCAGTCCTCAAAGAGGATCTCTGGCCCTTGCTTTCATTTCAAAGGGCATTTCAGAGCACGTTTTGCTCGGGAAGAAAAAGTAATTAATAATTAGGAAAGGAGAGGATTAGCTTTATGAATTTCCTATTCATTTAGTAGTCAAACTCTCCAGTGGAGAAAAAGAAAAGAAAGAAGAAGAAAAAAAAAAAAAAAAAAAGGGAAAAACCTCCCAAGCGCTCTGAAAATAAAGGAAAGGAACTGCACCCAGTGGTTCGAGAGACTAGGTTTCCAGGCTCACCTGCAATTCGAGTTTCTCCTCTTCATCTAGACTCTCGGATTTCACAATGCCATTCTCTGGGGTGGCCGACTCCTGCTCAGTCCCGCCTTCCTCCACGATGGCCGGATTCAGGTCTCCTGGCTCGGACATCCTCCCGGACGCAAATTAAAATCACAAGGTTTGATGCCCTACGAGGTGAAGAAGTCAGAACGTAAAGTCAGCGCACTGTAGAGCCTTGACTGTTATTCCCGTGGCATTTCATGTCTCCTTTTGTATTCGAATTCAAATGAGCGACTCGGGCGGCTCTGTCACTGTGACACAAGGGGAGAACGACGAAGCCAGATCAAATCCAGTACCCAAGGCAAACGCGAGAGGCAGATTCGGGCGCCCTCTCCACACCCCCTCCGCACCCATACACACACACGCTTGCGAATACACACCTTGCCATCAAAAGGGATCGACAAATCTTAGGTGGAGACGCAGAACTCCCACACATCTACCAGTCCCTATGCCCCACGACAAAGCAGGGGACAAAGAGAAACAGAGTCTCCGTCCAACTCTTGGAAGAAACGACCCTCCGCCGCTGAGTCACGAGGTGCTCTGGGTGTTGGGCAGCAGGCCCCAGACGATTCGAAAAGTATTTGCGAGTTTTCAACCGGAGGCACGCTTTCCCAGGCACGGGGAATACAGGACGCCGTGCGAGGGGCAAAAAGCAACCGAAGAGGTAAGGATTCCGTTCGTACACGGCATCTAAATTTGGCAATAACACTTTCAGGGCCAACGCCGTCCGGCTTCAAACTGACAGCTCCATTATTGAAGGCAAAAGTGCTCTCCCAGGCTCCCGCCAGCCGCTGGGGCTGCCCCGACCCTGTAGAAGGAAGTCTCTGGAAGGCGGCTCTAATGAAGCTATGGCCACTGAGCCCTGCTCCTCGGGGCTCACACTAGACCACTACATGGACATTGGAAATGGCTTTCCAAAGGGAGAGCCTGTTACTATCTTTTGTCCCCCGACCCCCATACCACCCCTGACCCTTCCCCTTCCTGATGGGCCGTCAACCGAGGTGCATGAATGACTGAGCATTTACTCCCCCCTTGGTTTTTCTTTTTTTTTGTAAGATGTGAGAAAAAAACACAGAGGAGAGGGAGGAAAGAAATACGGAAGGAGTGAAGGAAGGAAAAAGAAAACGAGAAAGAAAGACACCGGGACCCAGAAAGTCCATCCGTCCACAAAAGTTCTTCCACAAAATTCCCCCAAAGGGAGGGCTGTCCTCCTACCGCTCATTACCACGGTGATTATTATCAGACACAACGGTGGTGACGTTTCCCTGGGAGTGTTTAATGACCATTTACTAAATTCAGGCACTTGACTTCCAACTGCATAGAGGAAGCATGAGAAAAATCTCGACCACAGCAACTTCTGTGGCAAATCTGCTAAGATCCAGCGTGACAGAACAGATGGCACCTAATGATATCTTTCAAAACAATGCAGGCTTCCTCAGCAAAGGATTATGGGAATGCCAGAGGAAGACTTGCCCAAAGGCTGGTACTCGAGTCTGTGAGTTACTGGTGAGCAATGCTTTCAAGTCGGAGGAGGCTTTAGGATCTTCCATCCAGTGTATTCAGACGGACGCCTCACACTTCAGTGACACTGGCTGGGCTACGTGTGTGGCTAACGAAGGTTGTTTCTAGAGGGCAAACACCGTGTTTCTC
The DNA here is from genome assembly GCF_023721935.1 of Panthera uncia. NCBI lineage: Eukaryota > Metazoa > Chordata > Mammalia > Carnivora > Felidae > Panthera > Panthera uncia. Next base: position 151,513,579 of record NC_064810.1, read on the forward strand.
AACCTATTGGGTAGGGGGAGGCGATGGGACTTTTGTGGCCCTGACTCTTTCTTCAAAGCCTTTCAACGAGAAAGGAGATTGTGACCAACTTTAAAATGGAAGGAACAGGGGCGCCTGGGTGGCTCAGTCGGTTGAGCGTCCGACTTCGACTCAGGTCACGATCTCGCGGTCCGTGAGTTCGAGCCCCGCGTCGGGCTCTGGGCTGATGGCTCGGAGCCTGGAGCCTGCTTCAGATTCTGTGTCTCCCTCTCTCTCTGCCCCTCCCCCGTTCATGCTCTGTCTCTCTCTGTCTCAAAAATAAAATAAACGTTAAAAAAAAAAAATTAAAAAAAAAATGGAAGGAACAGATCGAGCTCTACTAACTTTATAGACTCTAAGCCAGTTGAGTCCCTGTCATAGATGCCGTCTGTAGTGGTTACACTCACGGACCTCTTCTTGGCACACGTTTAGACAGTAACAAAATACAGATGAGCTGACAGCCAGACAACGAGGCCTTTACCTTTCGCGCAGAGCTCCTGACGTAGGTCTTGGCGACTTACTGGCGGCTTCTGTCGCTCTACCCCGGGAAAATCCACACCAGTGATCAGAGACAACTGGAGTCCCATGTCCCCATTAACAGTTCAGAATGCCCATCTCCCTGCGATTCCCTTACACGGCGTGACCCATCGTCAACCTGAAAGAAAGACGAGAAGTCAATAATCATAATGGCAACGGTCACGGCGGGGCGAACGACCAAAACAATCGGACCCGATTTCTAACGCTAATGACCAGCTTCCAGCAAATCACGTTCACAGCTCGATCAGCCCCACCTGTCTCGGGCTGCCTGCTTCTTCTCTAACGAAGGCTACAGCCCGACTGTTCAAGTCAGAGCGGCACCCACGCAGGGAGCTAAAATTAACGATTGCATTATGCGCCGAAGATTACTCACTTCAATTTTAACCTTTTTTAGTGAAATCTCGCACTTTATATTAAAAAAAAAACAAAAAAAAAAACCCAACAACCAGTTCGTGTGTCTGCCTCAGTGAGCATCCAGATCACCCCGTGAGCTAAAAGTCTTGCCTCCTTTTTTAAAAAACCAAAGGCTCTTTGCTTCAATCGTAGATGAGTATCATATAGTCTAGTGCCGTGTCCGTGCCTCCTTTTTAATGACGCGTACTTGAAGATTTTGATTTAGCGAGCATTGGCTGTAACAGTTAAAAAAAAAAAAAAGAAAGAAAGAAAGAAAGAGAAAAGAAAAAAGAAAACTTTCACCGTGGCACTTGTGCCCTCTCCACTTCCAGTCTGGCATGAAGAATTCCTAATATTCTCCTTGGGCAGTTGAGCACAGTCTGTCCCCGTTCCCCTCCCTCCCCGCCAGGATTGCCACCACCAGCCGGGCTCTCGGTCTGACGGCAAAAGAAACGCTGTCAGATTTGCAAACTTGGAGCCCGTTGGAAACAACCCCTCGCTCTCGTGTGCATTTTCTCTTTCTCACAACCGCTACGGGGGGGGGGGGGGGGGGGCAGCAAAGGCAGCTCGAACGCAAACCCAGAGACGGATCCCTGCTGACGTTTGCCAGAACCAAGCATGGGTAGCTCTCCCTTCCGCGGCAACCCTGGGGCACGCCTGCGAACTCCCAACTGCACGGACACCTCTCCCCATCATACGCCCATCTTTGCAAACACCCGACTGCAGCTCAGTTGTTGCGTCCCGAGTTGAGAAACGCTCTCTGCCTTCCCTGGGCCGCCCCCCCCCCCAAGTTTAAATGAGCACAGCTGGCTCCTCACCAGATTTTACCGTGGCTCTAAGGACAACATATCGGATTACAACACCATTTGTTGTGCAAGGGGGGAACAACTGTTGAAAGCGGGATCACTGACAGAGTCAGTGATTTCTAGCCTCATTCCTGTCTTATTACAACGGCCAAGTTGGCTTTCCGATGCTTCTTTTGTTGCTAAACACCATGCAGCTATGAGAGAGAAACAAACGTGCATTTAGGGCAAAAATGGATCGCTCATCAACAGTCATTTCAAGTTTTCAATTTCGACCAGTTTCACCACGGCCACTTGGCTAACACCCGATATTAAATAGAAGTCAACACGTCTTACAATTAGGATCTATTTAAGTAACCAGCCCATTATCTAATATGTCTCAGAATAGGCACCAGTGATGGATGGCATTACCACATGTTCTGTGGCTTCTGTTTTCCTTTTCCCAGAGAAAATGAAGTTATCAACGATCACCGCGATCTTTTGGTCTTCCTTCTCTGATCCTCATATTTGCAAAGTGGCATTTAATCCAGCAGGTGAATGGCAACGTAGTTTTCAAATCTAAGCCTCAGATGCATTATTCCAGCCCCAGCAGGTGGATACAAGATATATTTCTTTCCACGAAGACAGAGGAAGAACAAACTGGTATTCACGTAACCAACCCAAAGCGGGAACAGCCTGGATGTGTGTGTGTGTGTGTGTGTGTGTGTGTGTGTGTGTGTGTGTGGCATAATTACCAGGACACGTTTTGAAATAGCACCGAGCTCCAAAGTCAGCGAGGTATTATTCTTGCACGCCTGAATCATAAAGTTATCATCTACCGAGATAAAAGAGAATATGGGCAGATGGGGATGAGCAGAGGAACATACGGATCACAAATATTTTTGTAACTGATTAAAATTGTTCTCTTTGCTAAGAAAGCAGTGCCAGGAAATCAACCCTACTCCGGCTTTCTGTTCGCCAAGCTACCCAACTCTTCCATGGCTATTTAATCATAATCTGTTCAAATTTCCCCCATTCTCACAAGAGAGCAAAACTATTTTTACCAAGTTATCTTTTATCCAACATTTGAGTAATGGATATTCTGGCCAAGTTTCAATTGTGATAGTGGGCTTGGGGGGTGGGGAGAAAAAGGAGACTCTGTACAAATGCACAAAATAAACGTTACTATAGTTCTTTCAGTGGAAATAACATTTTAAACATAATTTAGGGGATAGTACATCGCAAAGGCAGTCAATCGCTTGTAAGACAAGCTATAGGAAATTGATCAACAAGGCTGTCAGATGTTTACGATGCGGAAAATGAGTAAAATCATTACCGTTTCACATTATATTTAGGTTTTCTTCTCAAGCTTACTTCCGAGTTGAAAATAATAGCAACTGTGGGATCGTGGGGATGAGAAAGACAGGGAGAGGGGAGCAAGACATAACCACTGGGCTGTCATGTGGTGAGAGATCCGGATTAGATTCAACTTCCAGGAGTGATTTAGTTCTCAGGGGATATCTAAAATAGGAAATTAACGTGGAATTCTACTAGCAAGTCAGGAAGGTCCCTTTATTAGTTACTTTCCTCATCATCCTTTTACTAATAATTAACACAGGATGGCTCATCTTATTTCAAGTCAATAGAGGCACTAGATGATGAAATAACACAATCAACACTGATTTACTGGAACAATTGAAATATTTCTGCCCTAATGCATCATCCCTTCTTTTTTATTTTAAGCTGGTCCAACCTCTGCAAACAGATGCCACTTGCAAATTGGGGTGACATTAGTGATGTGTCAATTGGCTGTGTTAAGGTGTTCAAAAGCTGTGACACCTTATGAACGAACGACCTATCCTATTCTCAAAACGGTTATTCTGTCAATGCTTAAAAATATTTTGAGCATGTAAAATTAAGTTTAAAGAGTAAAAAAAAAATGTAATTGGAATGTGATCCTTCCAGAAATGAGATCAACCATGGCATGAACAGAGTGTACAGACTAACATCTTCAGCAAGTTTGAACTTTTTCCCCAGGTGACAAAAAACATCGATAACAAATTTTCACATCAGTTTAATTTCCCAAAGAAAATTTTCTTGGTCAATACACGAAACAGTCAACCAGGAGCTCTACCCTTTAACTAAGCTCTTTGATCGACCTAATGCATAGGCATTCCGTAATATTCTTGAGCCACCCGTGCAAATGCCAAAATAACCAGACAACTGTCTGGGAGAGGAAGAACTGGGGGGGATGTTTAAGAAAAGGAATTTTCGTACTTGGGTTTTAGGTGTAGAAAAAATCTACATGAACGCTCTCCTTTGGGTTTTAAGAGTTAGGCAGCTTACGAACATGTAGAGCTCTTATGTAGGATATCACTTTTTCTTCTTTACCCAGACACAAACACAACCTAGATCAACATCGAGCAGAACCCCAGTAATGGAAATAATTGGTGTCACAGCTTTGGACATAAGAAGAGCTCCATGATAATCACAAGTACCTTTAAAACAAGAGAGATGTGATCTCAGTAAAAACATCCAATGGAGAAAAACCAATGTTTCAATTCTCCATTCTTCTAACAAGTCTTTATGGAATGTCTACTATGTGTAAGGATATTCTACACTATGACATGATATTCAAGTCAACGAATACAGTCTCAAAAAAAGCCACTTTTTTTCTAAAAATGCAAAATAAAGGTTAAATACTTCTAATGGATCCACATGAGAAATTTCAAAGACGGGTGGAGGACTTTTATCGTCACCATCCACTTTGTGATTATTCATGAACTGGCAAATAAAGATGGCTTCTGCTTTTGTAACTCTAAAATGTTTCCTCCGTGTATCGCAAGGTCAGGAAACATAAACTTGGGGAAGCAGTCTGATGCACTTGACCCCAGAGTAAGTATTTGGATCTTCCCCTAGAGTGAACTACTTGATAAAAGTAATTAACATGAAATGTAGGTGGGACTGGTAGAAGATCTTACATTTGGCTTCTAAAAAAACAGGTTACATCACTTGGAATATTTAGCTGAGACAAGAGAAGACTTAGAAAGGACATCATAGCTATTTTCAAACGCTCACAGAATATTCAGAGAAAGAGAAATTAGCCTTGCTTGGTGTTGCTCCAAACTTTAGAACCAAGGAAAAAAGAATAAAAAAGAAGCTACCATTTTAAACATAGAACTACCATATGACCTAGCACTTCAGATATATACTCCCAGTATGTGTGTGTATATATATACACGTACATATATTACATATATATATATTATATATATTATCTATATTACATATATATATTATATATACACACACATCCAAAAGGATTGAAAGCAGGGACTCGAACAGATACTTGCACACCTGTGTTCATGACAGCATTATTCATAACGGCCAAAAGGTGAAAACAACCCAAGTGTCCATCCACAGATGAATGGATAAACAGAAAGCAATTGTGTGCCTTAGAGAGGAACGGAATCCAGATACCTGCTACAACGTGGATGGACCATGAAGGCATTAGAATCCAGACACAGATCAAATATTGGATAATTCCACTTATATGAAGTACCTCGCATAGGCAAACCTATAGAAATAGAGAACAGATGTTTCCAGGGGCTGGAGACAAGGAGGAACGGAGTTGTTATTTAATGGGTACAGAGGTTTTGTTGGGGACAAGGAGAAAGTGGTGGGTATAGATGTGGTGATGGTTACACAACACTGTGAATGTATTTAATGCCACTGAATTGTACATCTAGGAAAGGCTAACGTGACGAATATTATGTTATGTATATTTTATCACAGTAAAAAAGAACCTAAAAAACCTTTTTCTCCCTGAATACGATATAAATCACAAGTAAACAAATCAATATACAAAGAGATCAAAGGCAGAAAATGATAGTCCCAAGAAGAGGAACTGTCATCCTACTTTACAAATTTCCTCCGATGTATCAGTTACACATACACGTGAGGGCAAGCTCTGTGGATATAACTGGCCTAGGTTGGCCCTTGACTCACGTACATACCCCATAAACGGACCATCATCACCCTCACCATCATCTTCTCAGTCTTGACTCTGGCAAGATAAGCTTTGCCATTGTATTTATTTTATCCACTGTGGACACTGTAAGAATAAAGAGGTTAGGACGCGTTGTTCAGAGAACCTTCCACCGCACCTCTATCAGAATCAAGATGTCTGTGGCCAAGGTGTTCTCTCCGCACAAAGTAACAGACACCATTTCTAACTGAAAAAGACAACTCTGGGCACATTCTCACAGCAATGCAAACACGGGGCTGTCAACACTCCGGATGTGAGAAAGCAGCTGGTCAGGACTAGCCTGTCGAGTCACAGACTCGGAACTTTGCATATTTTCTATTGCCGATAAGGAGAATCTTCTGACCGAAATCAATGCCACGGAGAGCAGGACTAATGGCCCCTGCTGCCATCACTGAAGATGACCCAAGACTCTGAGAGAGCATGGAGGACGCTATGGCCATAACTGTGTGGTCACGGAGACTGGGTCTAGTCTTGGAAATTTTAAACAGTCTCCACCTTGATCATCCACACTGGCTAATGACCACCTTTATTTCCTATCTCATGCTAAGAGTCCAAGCATGATTTAGCCATATACGAGGTAGTATATCATCTGCCTCCAGCCAGGTCCAAACTTAAGTACCCAGAGAACCCCAGCACCGCCAAGAATCTTGACGCCAGCCAGGCCAGGCGACGTCGTGTCAAGTGACCTGGGCTAGAGACACAACCATCGAGTGGCACAGTGGGGTCAGGACTTCATCATTTTAATTGTGGATCAGAGCTCTTTTTAATACCCTGTGTTCCCCCAGTGACAGCTGTACTAGAAACCTCCACCAGCCTCACCTACTCCATACAATTCGTTTCCTGGACACCGCAAGAGAGGCCAACGCATGGATTTTCACTAGACCGCCATATTCCTTCCTCTCACGCGAGCCAGAAAACACCACATGAGAACTGCACAGACAAGAGCCTCTGACGTCACTATGGGTGTCTCCCCTGATTCTATCCCTAACATCACGCGGACATATGTGCGTTTCTAGACATTATTCTCAGCCTTTCTCTTTTAAAATCCTAAAAGCTCATAAACCATAATAACAGAATGACCAAAAGTTGGCTGCTGGCTACCCGCCCGATTTCTTCCTTCTGCGTAGAGACTTCACAGTACCCATCTTTCCAGAAGCCACGTAGGAAATCACATGCCTGCAGGACTCCCAGACAAAGTGTGCCCAGGGTTTGTAGGAAGGCGCTATAAATTTTTAATGTGGCCCAATTAATTAGAATCTATACTGGTGCCAGAGCACATGTAACCTTTGCAAATGAGCGCCTTCCCTGATCTTCAGGCAAAAAAATCAATCAATCAATCAATCAATCGGGCTCTCAGACTTGGGGAGCTACTTTGTCATTCCAAGTGTAACGACAACAAATTTTCCGCAAACTTAAATAACCCTGCTGGGATCTTGTGGATAATGTTACCATATAACATTGCCAAAACAAAACACAAGAAAATGTTCCTGCATAATTAGATCTTCCGGGAATCCCACTGAGTTAGACACTCATCCTAAATATTTTTCTCCCTATCACTGTAGCGTGATCTCCTACAAAGGCAACGTAGTTTCAGGGATCGGGTGGCGTGGGGGGGGGGGGGGGGGGGGTCACCAACTGAAATGGTAACTTTTGCCTGGGTGTTATTAATCTCACAGGTGTTCCAACTTCCATACCCTAAATTCAGTTCAGTTCAAGGGAGTATTCCAAAATGCCCCCTCTCCTGGAGCTCTGGATGACAAGAAAATAATCCATACTCTATTTTCAGGTATTTGTATTGCAGACACCTTGTAATGGAGCGAGAATTTATCACAAAATACATCCTTTCAACTCTGGCTTAAACGATTCAAAATGATAAAAAATCATCATAAAGAGAAAAGGCATGTCAAAAAAAGGGCGGGGAGAAATATGAATTTTATTCTGCATATCTGACATGAACTCATCACCTTCCTTTCTACACGAAGTGAAAGATGCGTCTGTCACTTCAAACACAATGCAACTTAACAAATATGACGCAGTGACAGGCGGCGGGGTAGGAGCTAAATGTTTGAGTTATTAAAACCTTTCTTGCGGAGGAGAAGAAAGGGAGAGGCACGTAGATAAAATGAATAAAAGCAAAGATAAGTTGAGACGTTGTTATTCCATCCGGTGTGTGAAATGACTGTAAAACTCATCATGGTTTCCACCACCCCCCCCCCCCATGGAAAGGAGGAAAAATTAACTTTTCATCCCGCTGATATCTTTGTTTTCCACTATGCCAACGCGACGTTTTGGGGGCCGTAGATCATGAATATTTCACGCCCGGACGTTGCCTTTGCAGAATTGCCATTGCCTGCGATCATTACCAAACCTAATCGAAAGAATCAACATAGGGGTTTAAACTTCCCGCCCAGGACCTCAGCTCTGTCTCCCCACGCTCCCCAGCTGACAGCAGAAGACTGGAAAGGTTGTCCAAGGGAGAAGAGGAATTAAAGGGTGTTTCCCACAACAAAATTGCCAAAATGTCTTAAGGGTCTCAAGGGTCTCTGACTGCAGGGGGAATGTCCTCCCCGCAAAAGGGAAGGAGGGAGAAGACGCAGAGACGGATGTATGCTGCCATCCCAAGTACAGAGCGGGGAATTTCAGGAGACACGGGCACAAAGGGGATTCATTTCTGGTCACGTAGGCTAGCTCTGGGCTACAACTGTGCCTTGGCACTCTGACAGCAAACTCTCTCTACAGGATTCACCAGCCACGCCAACAAAGGCTTTGCCTGAGTATTGACTCTGACATGGGTAATTCTGGACTGTTTTCCATAGATGCTGACATTGTATCTTCGCGTCAACCCTGCACCATTCATGGCCAGCCTGTGGCGGAAAAGACAGCAAGCTGCCTACTTGTCCTCTCTCTCAAGTGCTAAGTCCGCTGGCTGCTGACTCCATCGCTGCAACCCCCAGGTCTCAGGGATGCAAAGGAGCCATTCTGGAACAAGCCTCGATATCTGAATCAGGCAGTAAAGATCACTTCCCCTTACTGAAGTCGCACAGTGGTGGAGATTTCTGCCTGTGCGAGTCTACACCTCTGTATTATCTCCAGTGCTGAGGACAAGGCCTGGCACACAGTGGGGCTTGCCAACTCAGTGACTCGGTGACTCAGAGACTCAGGGCAGTGTAATCGGCGAGGGCCAGATGACTTTTCTGGGGTTCTGCTTTCTTCACCTAAAAGCCAAGGCATCTAATCACTCAGAGCCCTACGAATCGGTGCGGGAAGGGGTTAAAGGAGATCCCCCCCCCTGCCCCCCCCCAAGGCCACTATAAAGGCAAAGAAGCAAAACGTGACACATTTCTGAATGTATGCATTTCAAGAAGGTTCTGGTCTGGCTGCACTCGGACAGAGACGGAGTGGGCCCTTATTTATTGACCTTCTGGATAGGCTGTTAGGGAAAGGAAAGAGATGATGCTGGTCCTCAAGGAGCTACCCGTGTAACGAGAGAATTCAACGGTGAAAGAGATTTAAGGGCACAGCTCCCCAGAGAGCTAAAGCACGTGACACAAAGGATACCCGGCCCCGAAAGCCTCACACTGAGGGTTTTCTCAAAGCCTTCTGTTCCCAGAGGCAACGTTGACAGCAATCTTAAGGGAACGAGTAGACACAACGAACAGAACGTGCCAGACCAGTCAGGCTGTGGGTAGTTTCCGAGTTTTCCTGAGAAAAGTGATGGCATCCATCAAACACACGATTTCCCGTCATTCAGCCGGCCTTGCTCCCATTTCCAGGCTAAAGGACATAGAGAGGTAGGACCTCTCCTTTGTCCTGAAGCCACTCGCCTGATTCCACGCAGTGTCCCGAGGGCTCTCACTCCGCGGAGCGCTCACCGAAGTGTCACCGAGACTCTGGGGATGACGTGATGCACGCTTCGGGCGCCAAGAAGAAGATGACCTATCCCCATCGCATGTGCCAACTCTGTGCCTTCTTGAATGCCAGAGCCTCTTATTTTCCCTGCTGGGTGTTTTCTTTCCGTGCCCCGCCCAACGCGGCGTTACCCAAAGTGACGTGGTAACAGCCCTGCAGACCCGGTCGGGAGCCCTAAGAGGCCACCGTGCTGAGATCAACATCTCTGCTCGGGAGGAACGTAAGCGTTCGATGAATAATTCCTGCCATCCTCGGACTCCCCGTTGGAAGGGGCACCTGAAAGGCACGATACATGAAGGCCTTTGACGTCCGCGTGTCTTTGGTTCCAGTGGGGAGCGACGTTGCGTTGGGAGTTTTTCCTCTGAGGGGAGATTCGATCTCTAGGAAGCCTGTTCTCAAGGTAGAGGTAGGAGGGTAATAGCGAAACCACCCCAGGATGCGTGTGCGTTGGGGGATCCCAAGGGCTGAAGAAAAGATGGTGGAAGGGCTGAAGAAGGTGCCTCCTTTCCCAGAAGACAGGAAAGCAGCCAGCGGGTTTAAAGAGCTATCTGTCTAGAGAGAGAGGACTCCCAGAGGCTCAGGGAGAACAAATGTATACTCAGTGAGAGCCAATAGGCAAAACAATGTCTCCGAGCATTTACTTCTAAGCCGCTGAGAGCTTGGCTCCATTCGGATCCTGCTCTAAATGGAAGCATCCTGAAGAAATGTTGCAGATGACCAACGGGGGCCACTGGGGGTATAATTCCCTGGGCCAGTGTATCTCTCTCGGCAGAAACACCAAGCCCACCACTTGGCTTGAAGGAGAAATGGGTATTTTCCCGGGAGGAAACCCTTATCGGTGTGTGTGGTTTTGCCACACCCGGGGCTCAGCCAGAAGACATACAAACTGGTGTGCATGTGTGGGGAGACAGCACCCCAGCTCTGGGGTCATCTGCGGCGATGCTGATTGGACCCCAGATGCTGTTCTTGGAAAGTAACGTAAAGGGAGCACGCGGTTGGTCATTTAAAAGAGGGGGCTGCAGTTTAAAGTCGGCTCATCGGCCACGGGCCCTTGACTGCAATCTTCCTCCAAAGGCTGGCCCTGGCCGAACGTGATGACGCCTCCCCCTTCTCCCTGTCCCAACCTCCTGTAAAGTTTCTATTACTTCTTTACTTTTAAGAGAGAGAGACAGAGGGTGATCTGGGGAGGGGCAGAGAGAATCCCAAGCAGGCTCCATCCACACTGTTAGTGCAGAGCCCAAAACGAGGATCAAACTCACGGCTGGTGAGATCATGACCTAGGCCGGAGTCGGGCGCTTAACCAACTGAGCCACCCAGATGCCCGGCCCAAGTTTTCGTTACTCTTTTAATAGAATGTTTTTGCTTGAAGGGGCAGTTAAAGGTTAAGGAGTTAGTTGCACTCAAGACTGCAAGCATTTGTAGGTGAATGCTTTCTGGTTTGATGGGCTCTGACCCCTCGATCCTGAGAAACCCACATCAAGGACAATGGGTGTGGTTGCTGTTTTAAATTATCTGTATTTTTAATCCAGTACAGGTTGATCATCTTATAAGAAATGCGGGCTGGCATGGGCTCTGTGAGGTATTGCAGCCTACTAGGGTTGGCCATTGATGAAGAAAGAGAAAAAGCAGGTTCTCAAACCACTCTACACGAAGGAACTGGAAGAAATGGTTGAATTTAAGAGCTACCTGGATGGTCTCAATGTAAGTGATGATAGATGTCGGTGTGTGGTCCTGGGCTAAATGTTTTTTTTTTTTTTTTTTTAACGTTTATTTATTTTTGAGTGAGAAAGAGACAGAGTGCAAGTGGGAGAGGGGCAGAGAGAGAGGGAGACGCAGAATCTGAAGCAGGCTCCAGGCTCTGAGGGGTCAGCACAGAGCCGGATGCGGGGCTCGAACCCACGAACCGCGAGATCCAGACCTGAGCCGAGGTCGGACGCTTAACCGACCGAACCGCCTAGGCGCCCTGTTCCTGTGACTCTTGAAGGAAAAGGGTCAAGTTCTGTGCAGGAATATTCAAGGATTCTTGACAGCGAGGGTGAAGATTTGGGGTCATTTTATTCATGGATTCTATGGTGCCTAAGCCATGGGCCTGGAGGAGGTTATCTGCTTGGTACATGTATGATGTCTTTAAAACTACATAGTCCTTAAAGCGTACTTGCTTTCTGGGCACTTTGGTAGAAGAGAACTGCTGGGGACCCGGGGCCAACGGACATTTCTAGAAAGACGTGAGGCTGTCCACCCACTCTGAGGTCTCTGATAGGCAACCTTGCGCTTAAAAATCAAATGGGATGCAGCATCCCTACAACAAAGTAGGACAGCCTGATCCCTGGAATGAGGCTGGAAATTGGTATTGCGCTGAAGAATGAAAACACACGCGAATGCCGTTAAAAGTTGGCAAGAATGGGGGCACCTGGGTGGCTCAGTCGGTTAAGCGGCCGACTTCAATTCGGGTCATGATCTCGTGGTCCGTGAGTTCAAGCCCCGCGTCGGGCACTGTGCTGACAGCTCTGAGCCTGGAGCCTGTTTCAGATTCTGTGTCTCCCTCTCTCTGACCCTCCCCCGTTCATGCTCTGTCTCTCTCTGTCTCAAAAATAAATAAACGTTAAAAAAAAAAAAAAAAGTTGGCAAGAATGTACATCCAGGCTTCAGGTTGGAAAATGCCAGGCTGAGATTGTCTGGGAAAGAATCAAATCTGTGATTTGACATGTCACAGAAATAAAATATCTACCCATCTTCTATAATAGGCAATACTCTGCTTTTGAGCTGTCTGCTTATTTGTGCTACCTTCAAGATTTTAAACATAAATAAAAAGAGAGTCAGTCATGGTATTCATAATACACAGCAAGAATCTGTTTTGCTGGATACGGTCTCCTTAATAAAAACTCCAAGGCCTCCACATGGAGAAAAACTATAGAGCGGGGAAAAAAATATCATGACCTTTGTTTACTCATAATGGTACATCGGGAAGGAAGAGGGGGGAGGAGGGATGGGCAGAAGGGAGGAAGGCAGGCAGGCTGGTCCAACTGTCAGAAGCATGCAAACTTAATATGTGAAAATGGAACATGGACTATTTGGGGCAATTCGTGATGAAGCCTGCAAAACTTTTTAGTTTTAATGAATAGACTTAAAACTAGAAAGACAAAAAGAGTCAATCGCCCATTATGACTCGTATTTAGGCGGAGGCAACATTGTTCATTAGATAAATAATGTGCTAGGCATAGCATTTCCCTAGATTTGCTGAAGTGTGGTATATATATAGGAAAACGTGCCCTACACTTCAAACGATTACACATTTCCACTGGGGGGAAATAAAAAGATACAAGGAAAGAACGCAATGGGTTCCTGTTACCTTTCAAAAATAATCTACATGATGACAAGAAAAGTAATTTGAATATAGAAGTACCCGTGAATTCTCAGCATATTAACATGAATCACTGGCCTCGCAAGGTTTAAATACTAAGTAAGGATAAAGGTCTATCTATATATCTAGAAAGAAGAGGAAGGAGGAGGAGGAAGGAAAGGAGGAGGAGGGGGAGAAACCAGAAGAGGGAGAAGAGGGGGAGGAGGGGAGAGGGGAAGGCAGAGGGACGGAGGGAGAGAGACAGAGACAGAGTGCATGTGTGTCTGCGCATATACAAACTGCACGATCCCAGGTCTTTGAAGTAATTCTCTGTGGTTCGAAACAATTCTTATCACCTGGCAGGTTCCATTTCAATCCTGGAAATACTGGCTCTTTGTTGGAAACTCGGTGGCCTGACTGTTCCTGTGAGGCTTGTGCATGCCCACAGATGCCAATTTCAGGTCGGGCCGCAAGTGTCCTAAATCTCAGAGACCCCAGCACGAGCGAGGGGGTAGTAACTCAGGAGCAGAACAGACTGGCTGTTCCCTCAGCTGGCCAAACACTGGGTTCCCCAAGGTGCCAAAGTTAGGGCGGCTCTGCAAACCTCGGACAAGTGCTGCTTCTCTAGATACCCTGCGTGCCGGGTAGCATTCATCCGTGAGTTCAGAAAGCCAAATTTGAGAAGATCTGTGTTCTTAAAAAAAAATGCTCTGGGGGCACCCGGGTGGCTCTGTCGGTTAAGCATCCGATTCCTGATTTTGGCTCAGGTCACGATCCCAGAGTTGTGAGACAGAGCCCCACGTTGGGCTCTATGCTAAGCACGGAGCGTGCTTAAAATTCCCTCTCTTTCTCCCTCTGCCCCTCTCCCACTGTGTTCTTTCTCTCTCTCTCTCTCTCAAAAAAAAAAAGTGCTCTGGTTATAAGCAACACCGACCTCATCACCTGGCTTTCTCTGGGCACACCCTGGCTGAGTGGCCTGGACTTTGTTGCTGATTTTGTGCCCTGGCCTTGTTATTAAAAACCAGTTGGAAAAGGCAGGCAGCCTTCTCGTAAAAGGGATTATGATGTAGCATTTCCACATACTTTAGTTTTTCCAAAGTTCTATAAAAAAATCAGGAGGAAATTTATTCTGTTTTTTTTCTTTTCTCCTTAAAGCATGACGACTACATTGTTTGGGCAGGTCTCTTGGTGGAGTTTGAAAGATAACTGCAGCCTTTTCTTGAAATAAACACTGGACTAAAAGTTTCTTTTCTGAATGACAATAATAAGTTACTTGTATTCACCACGGTCTGTTTAAAGTGTAGCCTCTAACCTTTTTTTTTTTTTTTTATTTTTTATTTTTGGGACAGAGAGAGACAGAGCATGAACGGGGGAGGGGCAGAGAGAGGGAGACACAGAATCGGAAACAGGCTCCAGGCTCTGAGCCATCAGCCCAGAGCCTGACGCGGGGCTCGAACTCACGGACCGCGAGATCGTGACCCGGCTGAAGTCGGACGCTCAACCGACTGCGCCACCCAGGCGCCCCTTAACGTTTATTTTTGAGACAGAGAGAGACAGAGCATGAACGGGGGAGGGGCAGAGAGAGAGGGAGACACAGAATCGGAAACAGGCTCCAGGCTCCGGGCCATCAGCCCAGAGCCCGACGCGGGGCTCGAACTCCCGGACCGCGAGATCGTGACCCGGCTGAAGTCGGACGCCCAACCGACTGCGCCACCCAGGCGCCCCATCCTCTAACCTTTTAATACAACCTCTCTCCACACACACACATACACACACACACACACACAGAATATATATGTATACATATATATATATATGTATATATATATTTCTTATGTATAATATATATAGCTTTCCCCAAAAAGGTTTGTGGCTCCCATTTTTTATTTCCTTATTTTAGTAGAAATATGCTCCCACAAAAATGAATTCTTTTGTACTGGGGACTACTCCTCTCCCCCAAATGGATAAAAACAAAGTCAGAGATGATACAGGGATGTTCCAGTCACCATTCCTGGTATACAACAGCTAGAAACCCAGCATATAAAGATCTGCCTTTTTAAAGCCAGTGTCTATTCAAGGACCTATGTGGTGTCAAGATATCGGCTCCATTGCCAGCTTCCAGAGTGCACAATTTTGGAATGCTGCTGTATCAGTACCAAAGTTTCACTGCAAGTTAAGATATTGTGTCCTATAATTTCCCATTTCCAATTAGATCGTATTTCCCTTTTATTAACTGTAAAGAATCTTACATTGCTTTTTTCCTTCCTTTTCTTTTAATGCAGCGTCTCTCCAAACTGCAGTTAAAGTAAGCCAAGCTACAGATGGAGCCCAGCTTTCAACGAACGTTGCAAAAAAAGGCTTGCTTCTTCAGGAAGAATCTGTCGCTTACTTACGTGTCTCTCACGTAAGTTCTTTAAAAACAGGGACTCTCCCGCTTTTTCTCGTACTGGAACACCTGGCATTCAGCAACGGTTCGACGAAGCGCTCATTTAATAAATTAATACATACACATAACAAGTCATGAGATTACGGTACCTTGTCATAATGCAAAACTGTGATGTCTCACTTCCAAATTAGCCATTATTTCTCCATTATCCTTATCGCTGCCATAAATCACATTAAAAAAAAAAACTACTTTCACTGTGATACAATTTAGGATTTTACATAAAAATAAAGTTACATGCTAATATAAACAGGGCCAATTCCAATACACCTACTGGATTCTCACTCTGCGCCCGACATTATTTTGATTAAAAAAAACACAGTATATATGGATCAAATTTTTTTAAGGTCATTTATTTATTTTTGAGAGAGAGACAGAGAGGGGGAGAGAGAGCGAGCTTGTGCACAGATACAGGGAAAGGCAGAGAGAGTGGGAGACACAGAATACGAAGCAGGCTCCAGGCTCCGAGCCGGCAGTGCAGAGCCCGACGAGGGGCTCGAACTCACGAACCATGAGATCATGACCTGAGCCGATGGTGGACACTGAAGGACTGAGCCACCCAGGCGCCCCTATGGGTTAAGTCTGAAATGTCTCACTGTGGAGTAGAGGAAATGGAGCCACAGAGACGTTAACTACCACAGCCAAGATTTTACTCTAGGAAGGAAAGAGTGGGGCCAGAGGTCAAATTCGGACAGACAGGTCCCCAGAATCACCTGGACCTACTACACTTCGAAATGAGCGAGGATCACAGACACCACATAGCAGACAACAATAAATAATAGAAGGCACCGGAAAGTGATGCCAGGGGTGATTCATGGAATGCATGCTTCCTCCAGTCTTTCTAAATGTTCTCACGTGACCCTCTTGTACTCTTAGAATTCAAAAAAGTAACCAGAGAGATTGAGAAGAAACCAGGAGACAATGAGTAAGTCCGAACTGGCCACGGGCAGCAGGTTTGTGGTTGCCCTGTCATCACCCATTCTGTCAGAAAACAGGAAAGTAAAGACAATGCAAAGGATTGCTAATAAAAATCAAAGAGTATGGAATGACTGTATCTACACCAATGTGCAGTCAAAGGAACTAAGTCTATACAAAATGTGTCAGATAAATGTCAAAAATAAAACTGAAGGAAAACACACTACAGACAAACCAAATACTGTAGAGCATTGTTAAAATCTATTTTTAAAATGCCCAAAGAATCTCAAGATTGGTTATATAAACATTTAAAAAATTTTTTAATGTTTATTTTTGAGACAGAGACGGAGCGTAAGCAGGGGAGGGGCAGAGAGAGAGGGAGACACAGAATCTGAACCAGGCTCCAGGCTCCGAGCTGTCAGCACAGAGCCCGATGCGGGGCTCGAACTCATGAACCGTGAGATCACGACCTGAGCCCAAGTTGGATGCCAAACCAACTGAGCCACCCAGGCACCCCACTAATTTTCTTTTTTTTAAGTTTATTTATTTTGAGAAAGAGCACACGAGCCAGGGAGGGACAGAGGGAGAAGGAGACACAGAATCTGAAACAGGCTCCAGGCTCTGAGCTGTCAGCACAGAGCCCGACGTGAGATCATGACCTGAGTCGAAGTTGGAGGTTTAACCGACTGAGCCACCCAGGTGCCCCAGTTATATAAACATTTAAATGATCACAAAACATGTTTTGTGCTTGGAATAAATATCAAAATCAATACAACTCAATTGCATTAAAAAATCAAGTCAATAACAATTACAAGCCAGACTGGCCTCAAATTTCTTAAAAATTCAAGGACATTTTTACATGGAGCCACTCAATTGAATATTGTGTTCTAAACTGACTTTCCTCTATAGAGGAATCAACCAAGAAGCATCAGGGAAAATTAACAGTTTGCGGAGAGACCCTGTAACTTAAAAAAAAAATGTGATTCCCTTCTACTTTGTCAATCTGGATTCAGAGAAAGGTACATGGGTGACATCTGTAATCATATGGAACATTCTGCACATACTGAGCAGTGTCCACATAGGTTTGTCACCTTTTTTTAATGTTTACTTTTGAGAGAGAGAGAGAGAGAGAGACAGAGTGTGAGCAGGGGAGGGGCACAGAGAGGGAGACACAGAATCCGAAGCAGGCTCCAGGCTCTGAGCCATCAGCACAGAGCCCGACGCGGGGCTCGAGCCCCCAAACCGTGAGATCATGACCTGAGCCGAAGTCGGACACTTAACTGACTGAGCCAGGTGCCCCCGGTTTATCACTTCTAAACAGCTCCTGCCTGCAGCCACTGCTCTTTGAGGGACAAGGCTGGAGCTAAGGGCTGGGAATCTGGAGAAAGACCCGTGGAACCCTCACACCTTGAGCAATGATCTGGGTACTTTTGACATCACAATACACGCCGTCATCTTTTTCCTTTCAAAACCACAAAGAACAGAATCAGTTGAATACCTTTTCATTTAATCTACAGCCAAGGTGTACAGAAATGACTAGAATCCAGCCCCACTCTCTAGGGGAACCCAGGCTTGCTTACAAAAGTGGGGAGTGTTCGTTAAGTGGCTTCTTCGCCAACACGAGTGCCTTAAATGGGACGGTTTCACGAAGTCCCGTGATGTTTCCCCAGAGAATTTGTTTTCTTGTTTCTCAAATATAGGAAATAGCTAATCTTGAATGTTTGATATGACCTCCTAACGTCCGCGTGGATATGTTTACATTACATAAAACAATTCTTGTCAGCCATTTTAAAAAGACCTAAGAACTACCGCTCTGGAGAAATCGATACATAGATGTGTGTGAATCTCCAAGTCAACACTTTGATTCTGTAGCTTTTTCAGAGTGTCCCGTGTAGATAGCATTGTGCCTAGAACTTTCAGTTGCCTTCACTTCTTTGCTTCTCCAAAACACCAGGTCTCATCACCTGATCTGAGAGATTTTTTACTTTCAATTAACATAATAAACAACCAACCAACCAAAAAGCTTAGCCCAAGGGCAACGATGAGGTCCAAAAGCACAGGTCTATGTTCGTAAAGTCCACACAAGAGCTAGAGCTCGGTTCTGCCTCTTAGCGCAGTATCTTTCCAAGCTGCCTCTGTGCATATGTACAGAGTCATAAATATACACCCAAACATTCTTATATTAAGCCCCCGCATTCTGACTTAGGATGCTACCCTCAGCTTTCTCCTTTGAAAGAAAGACAATTCCTTCAAGACCGGCAAATCCACTGGTCTCAAAAGAGGGGAAGTCTTGCTTGTTTCACGGACCTAAACTTTTTCGTTATCACTTGAATGTCAGAGAATTGTCCCCTAACTAGGCCACTCACACACGCGCGCGCACACACACACACACACACACACACACACAGCAGGTGGGTTAAGCCACTCAGAATGTGCAAGTGACACTTCTCGCAGGCCCCTCCCCAAATGCCAGATCAGGCCACACTGCAGCCTGGGGCTGGTTCCAGCTCAGAGAACAGAGTAGCAGCTGCTGGGAGCTGGCAGCCACTCAAGTCTCAGCTGTATTCTTGGCCCCCTGCCTCCTCCAGGCACTTACGAGGGGCGCGTGACCAAGGAAACAGCTGAGCCCCCCCCCCCCCCCTCCAAGAGGAAATGCAACCGCCGTAGCCCCCACCGCCACCTGCTCTGGGGCCAAACAACCACCACGGTCCTGTTGGCTCTTGCGGGGGGAACATGGACTGCTGAATCACTCCTGAGCACGCCTGAGCTGCTCTGCCCGGGACAGGCGAGCAAAGGCATAGTCCGACAGGCCTGGGCAGCATCACCCGAGGACCCAACCTGGCAAGGGAATCCGCTACGGTTTGGATGTTCAAATCCCAGGGACCCAGTCAGATCCCAAATGCTGCTTTGGATGTATTCTCTGTAGAATTTTCCTAAGACACCTCCTCTGCTGAACAGGAATTTTGATTTGGGGTTTGCAGTGGCTTGCAACACGGCTGAGGGCACAGGGGGCGGGCAAGTCCCTTCCGAGGTCACCAATGTCCAGGAGTCCTCTCAGCACAACAGAAGTATGAATACGAAGCAAATGCATGAAATGTCTTGCCCCTTCCCTGGCCTGCGACTCACGGCGTGGCCTTCGTGGGGGGGCCCTGGAACACAAGACGCAGAACCGGGACTCGGACAGCTTCAACTGCACTCACGTCAGTACTATTAAGAGACATCTGTGACCTCAAACATTGTGAAATCTCACCCTCCTCTGAGGACACGCCCGTCCGGATCTCAGATTAACACGAGAGGCACTGCTGTACCTACGCTATTGAAAATTCTTCTGGAGAAGGGCAGAATGTTGACACTGTGCCGTGCCCACACGGGGGTCTCTTCTTCAACGGTCTCTGTTTCCTGCGTGCTTTGACATCTTCCTTGATAAAAAGCTGGGAGTGTAGCAGTTCCTTTGGGCTTAAGTCATCTTTGGATACGAATCCCCTGCGCCCAAAGTGGGCTTCAGTCCAGATAAGAGAGACCCCGATTGCTGGGGGACTGATTCTTGTTTCCAGGGAGAAGGGGAGAGGTTTGAAGACCTATTACGGGCTATGGGTTCTTTGAAAACCTGACCCACATCTAGTTAAGGTTTTTCTCCCCAGGAGTGACGCTAGACAATTTTTACGCGATCCTGGTGGATTCTTTGAGACCGACTAGGTCCAGGGCATCCCGGTGTTCAGTTTTTACCTTTCCGGTCAACCTCGGGGGTCGACCCGGATCCCTCTCCAAGGAAGCACGGGTTGCTCCTTGGAAGATTATTTCAGCTGCAGAGAGCTGAATGGCCCAACGCCACGCTGATCGAGGTGGCGATGGAAAGCCTGGCTCCCTCAACCCCAGCAAGACAACCCCAAGGCCATTCTAGCCGCAGAACACCCCAAGGAGCTGGTCAGATCTGTTCTCATCCTTCGTCTGAGCTATGGCTTTCCTCCGCCCACTCTTGCCCCCTCCCTCTTCCTCCATGGCACTGGGGACAAGAACTCTCCTCAGTAAACATCCTGCACACCAAACTCCGTCTCAGGGTCAGCTTCCCGGAAGCCTGCCCGGGCCACCGCAGGACATCCCTGTGGAAGGTGGAAATCACACCGTGGCAGGAATGAAACCCAGGTTCCGAATCACTCGCTGGCTCCAAACCCTCGTTCGTTTCCCTAACCCCGGACACGTCATCGCTGAAATTACCACCCTATATGTAGTTCCAAAAACACCGGCAGGTAACAGGATGCTGATACCCAGTACACATTAAAGATATCATGATGACATAGGAGGTGATGCCTATGTTAAGCAGTTTCTACAAATTATTTCAGTGACTTCCTCACAAGCACTAATAACTAGCTGTCGCTGTTTCCACTCTACAGATGGGATAACTGAGACGCACAGCAGGGCCAAGGAACTTGCCCAGGATTATACGAATTAAGAGACACTGACCAAGCCTCACTTGATCCCCAGGAGATGTTTATTATGGTTGTCTGTCTACAGCACCCTTGCAGCGAAGAGGCAGGACAGATGCAGGTCAAAGAGAATTGAATGTGCTGATGTCTGAAATTTTATAGCCAGCTGTTAAGAAATCTGTAAGTATTCTGGTCTCTCTGTGCCATTCCATGCCCTTCCCGTATTCTAATACAGAAGCAGCCTAAACAATTACAACGGTGGCTAACATTTGCATTGTGTTCCTATATATTGAGCAGCGTTCTACGCCCTTCGCCAGGCAGGACTCACAGAGTCCCTTTGTCTTAGGTCTTTCCTTCCCTAAGTCTTTCCTTATGTCCCATCATAGAGAAATTTCTGGATAGGCCTCGGGAGGTGAATTTTCAATAGCGTGAACCCTTACTCTCATGAGCACAGCTCGACAGCTGATTTTCGTACTGTGACAATGAGTCGATAAGAGAATATGAAATTGCATTAGGTATGTGGTGTTTTACAAGGCTGAGAAGAATTGTGTTTAAATTGGCCAAAGTAACACATTCAGTGACCTGGAGGGCTTGGCCTTGGATGGCGCGGACGATCCACGTGTGTGTGTGATCGTGTGTGTAGCCAGGCCTGTCCAGGGAGCGCAGTCAATAAACAATTATTTATTCAGCACCTACTAGGCGCATGGCATCCTGCCAAGGACTTGTGAGAGATACGGTGATGTTTTCGGTCCGGCACCTGCCTTGGGGAAATGTATACAGTGCTAGAAATGACTTCCTCAGCTCAGCTTTTCAAAGACTCATCTTCTCTTTTTCTCGTAAGTATGCCGAACGATCAACTCCAAACGAATCCTTGTGGAGTCTCTCACTAATTTTCAAGGGGAAAAAGTTAGATTAGAGTAAGTCACGCTTCAGAGAAAACTCCTTTTCTCCCAACAAGGTGAAGAGAGCCGTGTTCTTACCCGTAAGAAAGGACCCATTTCCCCAAACGCCCTCGGTCAAGAATTAATAATTGCCCTCTTGGGCTGACAACCGGCCATCAAGAAGTGAACTTCAGGAATGTTGTTCCTCATGATCTTAATCTGTTGTTCCCCACACTGAACTGGTGGGAGCGGCCTCCCTCTCTCCCTCCCAGGCATGGCTCCCTTTTTCCAGACCTTTCTCCAGGGATGGGACGGCAGAAATCAGGAAGGAGAGCTCAGGAAGGAGAGCGCAAGCTACAGCCAGCGGCAAGGGTGGCTTCAGGGGCCTGGGGGGAGCAGGCTTGAAGCAGGGTTGCGCCCCGAGGGCAAGAATGCAGGAGGAGGGGGCTGCAGAGTTTTCACCGTTCATATCTCTAAGGATCGAACCAGAATAAGAAGCTGAAGTCAAAAACCAGCAGAGACGCGGGACAGCAGTGGTCCTCTAGAGGCCGGACCTACCCTTTACATTTTGCACACTGCTCGGCGTGTGAACAGACCCGCCTCTCGGCCCCGCTGGAGGAACTGAAAAGAACCCTTTAAATGTAAACACTCAGAAGCGTGTTCCGTAACTGGGAAACCAGACCTTAGGATTATTTACTAAACCACGTTTTTGCACTGAACCAGGTCAAAAAGAAAGGAGTCAGGGTCCCTAACCCGAGAGCCCCTGGGGAGGAGGCCGGGGAGGCTCCTCGGGGCTCAAGCCCCGACGTGGCCCTTGGCAGGGTGTCTCATGCTCTCCCGGTGCCAGCAGGTGGTGCAATGCACACCTGCGACTCTTGTTCACAAAACAGCTCTCGGAAGTGCCAGGATTACGTGAATGACGCGTCCAGGAGCCAGTGTCCCCGTGTGTCTCTTGGCTGAGCCGCTGTGACCCGTGTGGCGGTTTTGGTATAAACAGGAAGCCCCTCCACCTCCGCTCCGCGAAGGTTTCCTCGTTTAACAACAGGTGAGGGATTACTGCTTTATGCGACAAGATGAGACTTGTGCCCTTACCCAGTGCCCGTCTGTCGCCTCACTGCCACGGTTTAGCCTTCCTGTGTGTGTACACGGAGCTCCAGCAGGGCAAAGAGGATCAGTTCAGCGCCCACCGCACGGGGTCCCAAAGTCATCAGAGAGTCAGGCTGTATGCTCCCCCAGGACAGGGACTATGCCTTGCTTCTCTCACGGTCTCTAGGAACCACCAAGGTATACGGAACGCGGCAGGAAATTAGCAAACGTCTGTCAAAAGATACATGGCTTCTGGGAACACTGGATGGTGTATTAATAGCATCCTCTTATAAAACATTTAAGGCACGCACCTTGAAAAAAAAGACTGACCTGGTATGCACTGGCTGTATGAAGAACGCGAGTGAGACCAGTAGGTGTTTTCTAGAAATACACTGGCCACCTTATTCAAGAAGTCCCTCTTCTGGGCAAACTGTCCAGAGTTTAACAATGACTCACGCTCCTGATTTCCAAAATACTTCATCTGACTCACCAATAAGTCCTTACTGAGTGACTAGAGCGTCTTCAAGGGTACTAACTGACTGGTATTTTCTCGGTAGATGGATACATTAACATCCCACATGGCCGAGATTCAAAAAGACACAGCAATGCCATATGCATTCCCTTCTACGGATTCCGGGACAGAAGACAGAATCATAAGTGAATTTAAAGGGAGATCAATGTGTTTCGAACTTGAGCTTCTGACCTGTGAGTAAATCAGCAAGTCAAGTCATTGGTTTAACTTTAGTTTTTACAGTGAAATCTAGAGAACACGAATGGAGTGGAATGAAATGAGCCAGACTGGAGTACGTAAGAATTGGAGTACATCCTTACCCTCAGTAAGGCCATGACTCATTCTGTAAACTTTTGTAATTTTGTTTCACATATGTGTATGGGGTGGGGGGCGGGGAGACAAGTCTGTGCACATCTACCTATGTCTGAGCGCTGGGGAGTTCATGAAAAAGTGTTTTTTAAGTTTATTTATTTTTGAAAGAGAGAAAAGGCAAGAGTGGAGGGAGAAGCAGAGAGAGAGAGAGAGAGAGAGAATGAGATTGAGAATCTCAAGCAGGCTCCAACCTGTCAGCGCAGAGCCCCATGCGGGGCTCGAACCCACAAACCCTGAGATCGTGACCTGAGCAGAAGTCGGATGCTTAACCCACTGAGCCACCCAGGCGCCCCTGACAGTATTTTAAAAGTCAGTCTGCGTCACAAAAAAAGTTGCTGCGATAGATCCCATAACGTTTCCACAACGGAAGACTAATTGGAAATAGACATGTCACCCATGGCGTCTTGATTACCAAAGGCAGCGGAGAGAAAATAAGGGCTGTGATGGGGGCTCCTGCTGTGAAATCCAAACATTATTTGTGGGATGCAAAGACCTTATCATTTAAATATGAGGATTGATGCCTCTGATGAAGATAGAGCATCTTCGTTAAAACAAACAAATGATTATCTTGGACAACAGTGTAAACAAGTCCCTAATTCATGAAGCTGCTAATTGCTCTCCCCAGCTGCAGAAGATTGGCCTGTACTCTATGCTTCACCACGCACAGTGCACAGAACACTTGCACACTCGCTCTCGAAATGCAGCCTCGCACAAGCCCAGACATACATACACCCCAGAGCCTGGGGGCCGAAGAGGGTCAGTTCAGACCAGACCGGTCTGGAAGGACAGCTCCTTAAGGGCGTCGCGGGTTTCACTTTCCAGACCTAGATTTTCCGTAGGAAACGAAACTCGTAGGTAACTTACTTCATTTCCTCACCAGACTTCGGGATACGCCAGGAGGAGAAGAGCTTTGGCAGAAGCATGTCTTGTAGCCAAAGGAAGCTGGTAGTTTTCTATCACTTTTTCAAAGCAACTCGCAAGATTGGTATCCGGATCCTGGTAATCGCACGTTCCCATAGTTACTCATACTTAATTCACTGAAACGCAGATGCATTAATTCGTGCTATAAAAAACAACAGCTACCCTGTTTTCCTATATCGTATTGTGCGCCAAATGCTACAAGGAACATGTGACACATAGCGTTTTTAATCCTCGCTGCCGCTAATCTCATTTGCACATATTTAAGGACGGAAGGAAGGAAGGGAGGGAAGGAGGTGAAGGGGTGGAGGGACGAAGGGAGGTAGAGGGAGGGCAGGTGGGAGGAGAGAAACATAAGTTTCAGAAGAGATGAGTCCCTGCCCAGGGTCAAACGACGCCCATATTATTCAAATGCAGGTCTCAAATACCCGTGCCCTGTCCACTGCCTCCCACCACGTTGTTCAATCCATGCATTTGGTGAATGCAATGCCCACATATATAATCACGACTATTTATTTAAGAAAGACGCCCGATGATGGAGTAACCTTGTTGGATACCTAACAACAAAGTATCATTTCTGCTATTCCTAGCCAGAAACGTGCAGTTATTTTCTTATCAGCCAAGTTGACTTGGCTATCCCACTGACATACCCACCCCCCCACCAAAAAGAAAAGAAAAGACAAGAAAAAAAAAACACTTGGTACTTGATTCTCTCACTGCTCTTAAAAGTGGGAAGTAAAGAGCTGCAGAAGACTCTGGCCTGTGCCCGAATGTTACCCTGTCTGGGGAAGGGCTGGTTCCAGGGTTCATGAGATCACATCTTGACCGCCATGCCAGGATTCAGGTTTGGAGATTTCTTTGGGGAATGGGCCAGACCCTAAGGTGGTGCAGCCTCAACGCACAGCTATCTTTTGGGTCTGGAGCTGGGTCCAGCCACACGGGATCCCACGGCATCCCGTGTGACTGGCTTCAAAATGGAGTCCACACCTCCTTCCCAGTTAGGGCAGGAAGGCCAGTTCTGTACAAGAGTTGATGGCTAACCTGGGGGATGGGGGGGTCATGCATCAACTGGAATGCACCATTAACAAAAATATTAGCCGGCCCTCAAAGGAGCAAATACAGCAAAAAGAAAACACCACACAAACTATAGCATTGTATAGTCGTGAACTTCTCGGACTCTGAATCCGGACCTCCAGGGCGGAAGCCTGCTTTCTCTACGTGTCCGAGCAAGTCTCTAAGCGTCTCCATGCCTCAGTTTCCTCACTGAAAGTGGAAATAGGCAGAGCCCCTACCTCACAGACGACTGTGAAGAGTAAACAAGTGAAAATATGTAAAGCACTCAGAAAAGTACCTCGCACATAGTTAGCGTGATGTATGTATCAGCAATTAGCTATCTCTTACCGAGACATGCACATGGGTCCATTCAACAGAGATTTGTGGATGTTACCTGATGAGAGCTCTGGCTAGAATTCAACTGCCAACACTTCTGGAGCCCCAGACCTTCTAGACACTTCTAACCACCTCAGTGTCTCTAAAAATTACAGCTACTTCCAAGTGATATTGGCTTCCTTCCAAAACTCCGAGGGAGCCATCACCGGGCTGTTCAAGCTGTGGATGGCTGGCAATTCGTGAGGCTTCATGCATGTATGTAGAGGTATGTGCATGACCGTTCTAGCCCTGTGTGTCTTTTCTAGCTCGTATAAGTGGTAAGAACAAACCTGCCCCTGAAATTCACATTGAAAGAGAAGGATTCCGCCCCCCCCCCCCCAAAAAAAAGAACAAAGGAGCAAATGGGATGACAGTGCTAGAGGTGACCAGACCAAGATGATGTCGGGCAGATTTTTCCACCTTCCAAATCTGTCCTCGGATCCCTGCCTGCAGCAAATGGCCTTAGGAGCATTTTGATTTAAATGCTTGATTTTGATTTAAATCCCTGTGTTTTTGTCATTTTGAGATGTTATATAAATGAGATCACACAGTCTGTGATGTTTTGAGATTGACTTCTTTCACCCAGCACAACGCCCCTGAGACCCATTCAAATTGCCACGTGAATTCATAATTTGTTCCTTTTTATCGCTATGTAATATTCCACTGTATGGATGTACCACAGTTTCCCCAGGCATCTTTGGAAGGACATCTGGGTTGTCTCCAGTTTGAGGCAATTATGAATAAAGCTGTTATAAACCGCTGTCTGCACGTTTGTTTGTTTTTTTTTTTTTTTGCATTCATAGTTTTCTTCTCTACTGCTCACTAATTTTTATGTAAGTTTTTCCTTGACCCTGAGAATATCCAGTCTTGCAGACTTGGGATTATCTTCTCTCCACGGACTTTAGAGTCCTACGCTGGAGACCCTCAGACTACAACTCAGGCAGAAACCTGCATCTATCTCCCTGTAATCACCCAGAACAGAGGCTCCAACCTCTTTCTCTAATGGAATTTGCAATCCTCTTCTCTTAAGGTGCTATGTTTTAAAAATCGTTTTTAAATCAAAGCAACTTTAAATTCACTTACTAAAATTTGTCTCGAAGCCTTATGGCTTCTCGAAGCCTAATGGCTTCTCGAAGCCTAAAGTCGAGAGAAATCCCTAACTTTTTGATTGAAAGGATAAATTCATCGCCCCACCCTCTGTTTCCATCTTGCCATTATATCACTGCAGACGGGCAATAATAAGGGAGTACTCGTTTTATAACATAACCAGATGCCAAATGTATGTATATACCAAAATATTATACCACATCTAATATGTACTATATTAGATACATGTGTGTAATTTTTATAATATAACCAGATTGCAAATGTGTATATATATATATAAATACGTTCAATAAATATAAATCATATCATATATATAATATGGTATATGACGTGTGTGTATGTACTTTTAAAATACACACACACGTGTATATGTATAAAAGAGTATGCATACATATTCATTTTCTGTTATTCTGTTGTCCCTTCAGAAAAAATTCCCAACAATAAAATTAGAGGTAATTCCCTAGTCGAAGACCAATATTTATCCAAGCAAACCTAGTAATGCATAAGATAAATTATACAGGTTAAGAAATTGAGGGTGATAGCCTCTCTGTATATAATGTAAAATACACTGCTACCAAATCCTTAATATTTACCTATAGATAGTATTTCTAAGATTTTCCATTTCTTCAGGTTACCTAGATGAAAAAATCAATAAGATTATCTTGGTTGTTAATTTCCTTCGGGCCACAAACTACGGTGTAAACATTTACTTAGTAAAAAGGAAGCTCAGTCCCTAAATTTCTCCGTCCAATAACTTCGCAAAGCCACTGCCTTTGACAAATCATTAATAAATAGGGTTATCACACCTAATCCACTTGACTTTTATTTCGGGGTGAGCTGAAATTTCTGTTAGCCTCACCACTTCCTCTATCTGAGAAACTGACTCCCCGAGGGTAGAAAGATAAAAAGGCTACTTTGATCCTGTACATCTGCCAAAAGCAACCGCTACCCTCTGCGACAAACAAGCAGGACGCAAGGGCAAAGAATGAGTGTACATGATGCTGCAGGTGTCTCGGGTTCACTTGGGACCAAACAAACTGAGGACAAACCGTCGACGAAGAGAGCTCACACTGGCGAATTGGAACTTCAAGTTTTCCCGAAGATAATTTCAGGGGGAACATATTAGTTAAAATGAGTAATTTCATCCTCAATATCAGTAAATTGCATGAGTATGTGTTGGCAGGTGGCCTGACAAGAGGTTTATGCGACCTGGCGTCAGCTCTTTCCCCTGGGACAGAGACAGAGTATAAATATACAAGGTAGCACTTTTCCCCAACTTGACACGGGGGGGATAGCTCAGAACACATATTTAAAGAGCAAGACATAATGCCTTAACTACAAAGAATCACAAAAAAGTCTTGTCACACATGCACCGAAAAGCCCAAGCCTTGTGAATCCATTCGGGAAAAAAAAAAAAAAAAAAAAAAAAAGAAAGACAATTCTTTAAACTCCACTTAACACTTGATGGGGCGTCTGGGTGGCTCAGTCAGTTGAGCCTCCGACGTAGGCTCAGGTCATAATCTCAGTCTGTGAGTTCGAGCCCCGCGTCGGGCTCTGTGCTGGCAGCTCAGAGCCCGGAGCCTGCTGCAGATTCTGTGTGTCTCCCTCTGTCTCAAAAATCAATAAACGTTAAAAAAATAATAATAAAAGTTTTAAACTCCACTTAACACTTGATAAAGATCTTCAAAATCATTTTTTCATTTGTGTTTTTAAAAAACTTTTAATTAATATTTTCCCTAATCACTTATCCCTGGGTATCTATTTTTATGCAAATGTCAACTACTGGGTCCCTAAAATCAATAGCATTGTTTCAGATTGTTGGACACTAGTAAGTAAAGATATGTGTTTAGATATGTTGTAGTTTTTGTTCCCCCCCTTAACCACGTGATACGTATTGTTAACATCTTATAAAAACTAATGCAAAAGAATCCCAACACCCCTTAAAATCATTGTTTATGTTTTTCCTCAGTAATCCACAGACAAAATACTTAGGACTCAAACTACAACTTTATATTATTTTCAAAACAAGTATTGATATAGAATTTCATTGCACATTCTTATAGTTTTCAATGTTTTAATGGATAAACAGTCCCTGTAGGAGAAAGCAGGAAGGAGATAACATTTCTATTTTGTGGCAAATATTTTACAGAGGATAGCTCATGAAGGGAGTGCTGCTATCTACATACTGCAATAAGGACGCTGAAGGTCACTTGGCGAGGCCAGTGAGAAGCAGAGATGAGATGCAAACTTAAACTCAGGTCACCTTGACCTCAGACCTATTGCCCTTCTTTGGCACCAGGAGAAGATGTGTCCCAAGCATAGGTGAAATCAGGAGCTGAGAATCTATTCTTGTCTCAAATGGCAGCCACAAGTACAGATTTGAGATGCAGGCAGACAGATTTCCAGGCACTCTACCAGTTTCACAAGTTAATTTCCACATCCTTCTAAGCCATGGCCTCACCACATACCCTTTCACTACCCCCTTGGTTCTCAACTCCTAATCTGTAGGTAAGATCTGAATCCCTGTGTTTCCCATGGCTGTTGTATGTTACCGTGTAAGTTACACAGCAAAGAAAAAACCAGAAGGATGAAATATACACCTTTCTTTTTCCTTAGACAAGAATCCCCCAGTATGCTACAACAGAAATTTTGCCACAGCTGTGATCACAACCGAGGGTATATTCATGTGGGCATCACATGGGCACACAGTCCCTTTCACACAACCACAGCTGTGACCACAACCGAGGGTAGATTCATCTGGACATCACATGCACACACAACTCCCTTTCACACAAGAGGCAGCTCATAAGTATCCGTTGACAGTCGCGCTGCAAAACAATTGAACAAATTATTTTTCCAAAACAACCACCCCACAACCAGCTTTCGATCAAAAATGATCCAGAGGCAAAGTCAGAATCCATAGAGGGAATCCCGATTTTTCTTATCACTGTCCCTGTGGCTTTAGCGAACGATACAGGAAGAACTATAGAAAATCTTGGATCTCCATCTTGATAAAGAGTTTTTGCCTGGACAAATGAGGTCGTTCAGAGAGCAGAAGGAACAAACCAAGGGAAGTAATCCCCGCAGAGCAGAACAAATGGCCCTAATGACCTAATCAATACAGAAATAAGTACACATTTCCTCCACCAATGGCCACTCAGTAGCTTCCCTGAAAAATACAGAAACATACCACCTTGCTTTCATTTAGATTTTCCTTAATGCTTATGGCGTATTTCATCAGGAATACCCAAAGTTTGGCTTTCGATCAATTCAGTAACATTAGATAAGTTCACCAAGACTTGGAGTAAAATATAGGGGTTCTTTCAAGTTTGCAGGCCTGGGTCCTTCTCAGTGCTATCTATTCCTTGACTATTGGTGCAAATCATATGATCCCCACCTAAACCCCAGGGTCTAATCTACAAGTGATGAAACAAGTTGATATCTCCTCATCTTTCCTTAAAACATCAGAAGCAATCTATGTTCACAGGCAGGTCAAAACAATGACGTAATGTTGTCAGGTGATTTTGGAAAAATGGATTTTAGAGCTCTCTTCTCTTGCTACATCTGTTGGGCCCATCTCGGATTATACAAATGGCCTTCTGTTGGATAGATCTATTGGTTTTACCTGCGAAGTGTACAAATCACAAGTCTACCTACCGCAGTTGTATTTGAAGTCATTTCTAGTTCTTAGATAAAGTCTCAAATTGCTCCTGGAAGGGTATTCAGAGTAAACTCTCTGTGGTATTTCCAGACAAATCCAGAAGGAGGCCTGGTTAACTTTCTTTTTTTTAATGTTTATTTATTTTTAAGAGACAGAGACAGAACGTGAGGGGGGAAGGGGCAGAGAGAGAGAGGGAGACACAGAATCCGAAGCAGGCTCCAGGCTCCGAGCTGTCAGCACACAGCCCGACGCGGGGCTCGAACACGTGAACCGCGAGATCACGACCTGAGCCGACAGAGAGAGAAGGCACGCCCTGCGTCTGCTTGGTTAGAGCTGCATAGCTTCCGGGCAGGAAGAGGGGCCTGGAGACCGCCCCCAGTTTGCCAAATTCTCTTCTCCCTCTCTTCCTCACCCCTGCCTTCTGCTCCCGCACTGCAAGCTCACTCAGCCCTCGGAGGAGTGAATTCTCTCCCCACATCCTGGATCACCTTCACCGTGGTTAATCTCTCCCCAGGCACCTGTCCAGTAAACATGAGTTGTCGCTAACTCTGTGTACCAGTGATTTGGAAATTGCTTGTGAACTTGCCTTGGCCCCATCCGCTCTCGCAATTTATTTATTAACTGAGTGTTGACCTTAATTCCCTTCCATGCAGCTGAAAAAGTCATCTACGTATTCCGTCAAAGCAGACCGAAGTTTTAGGGACTTTGTTACTCTTGTAGAAGCCCTAGTCATGGTCTGACATCTGTAGCACGCACTTCCTTGTGAGAGCGGTTACAACTTCCCCTATGCGGGAGGGCGTATCTCTGTTCTCCTTTTTAGAAAGATGAACGAATGTCAGGCCCACGTAAGCTGACACTTTAGGGGAAAAACACAATTAAACCTTTACTTAGGGCTGCTTTTAAGTCCGGAGTACTACATGCCGTCGACAATATACAGATCAATTTTTACTTCAACAAACTTGGATTAAAGATCTGCCACGTGCAAGCGAGCAAGAACTGCTAAGGGCAGAAGAGGTAGTAGGAAATATGCTTTTTTGCTTCATGTGAGTAGATGACTCATATCTAAGCGTGTGGAGAATGTGAATTGTAGACACAGGTACAGACACGGATATATGCTGATTATAGATGAATATCATATATATGATAGGCAAGATATATAACATACCTCTTATGTATGGGATCTATACTGTGGACAAGATACGTAATATATATGTTACATATATACATATGTCTGTATGTGTGT
Organism: Panthera uncia; assembly: GCF_023721935.1. Classification (NCBI taxonomy): domain Eukaryota; kingdom Metazoa; phylum Chordata; class Mammalia; order Carnivora; family Felidae; genus Panthera; species Panthera uncia. Next base: position 151,545,595 of record NC_064810.1, read on the forward strand.
ATATATGTGTATGTATATATGTGTATATATACATATGTATGTACATATAGATATACAAACATATATGTATATACACACATACATACATATATATATTTATATATACATGTCTATATGGACACACACACACACACACACACACACACGTATAAAACCTGTCTACCCTTTCCTTGTTTTCCAGCAAATATCACAATACCAAAGGATTCTAAGTTCATTCTCAGACACCTTCTGAGAAGTTTCATTGGATAACTTTCGGACTGTGTTATCCCTCAGAAGAACGGCTGATATGCAAATTATAATCGAAAACAAAACTCCATTATTTGGCAAACGTATCGCTTCGCACAGCTCACCTTCTTCGGTGCTGAACGTGACTGGTGGTTTCCCATTTCCTGACGGGCCACCAACTGATGAAACCCCCGTTTTGAGGGGGAGTTTCTCCCCTCCTCTGGTCACTTTCACCCAAGGGCAGAAGTGATTCATTTCGGCAAAAGAGCAAATGCCTCGGGATCAGAGCCCAGATCAGCCGCTCAGCCCAGACAACTCAGTGCTTAGGAACCAAAGCCATCGGTGGGGTGTCTGGGAGCCTACCAGTGAGACCCAAGTGTCACTTGCTTTAACGTCTCCGAGGGAGCTGAAGATATTTCCATCTCCCATGCCAGTTCAAGTCTGCCGCTTAAGAGCTTTCACCCATTAACACAGGATTTAAAATCATTCCCTCATGGATCCCTTCCACCCCCTTCTTGTTCAGTTCTTTAGCCACCACTGGATGACCCAGTTAAACTCTTTTGGAGAAATAATATCCGTCCGTTCACTCTGTAGACAACTCTGAATTGGGCTGCCCCTTCCCTTAGAGCCGGGTTACACATCGGGGTTCTTGCAGAGTGCATGCTCCTAAAGCGACGAGTACCTTGGCCTGGCCTTCCGGATTTCATAGACACAGAAAAAGAGTAAAGCTTGTCTCCAACCGTGACCGTCACAAAGGTTCCTCTCCAATCGTAACCGTCAAACACATTACGGGGCCGAAGAAAAGAGAGCTGTACTCTTACTTCCGAACAACAACAACAGCAAATCTTCAAGGGAGGTGTGGCTCATTTATGTAACCAGCTTAAACCTCTACGGTTTTTTATATGAAAGGTGATGGCTTCTTTTTAGTGAATGAAACCTATGTGCCTGTGCCGGGTACTCTGTATCTGCTTCAATCCTTCGGGGTGGGCCCGATCCCACTTCCTAAACGAGAAAATGGAAGCAATGCGACACGAACTAAAGTGTTAAAGCCGCATAAGGAGTAATCTGTTCCTATCGGACTGTTGTCACTACGTAATTTCACCCGCAGAGACTGTGACGCACGGAGAGGTTTAGAGTCTTGGCCATCAGCACCCGAAGACTCAGAAGCCCGACATCAGGACGGGTTGTTCAGGTGCTAAATTGAGTATTTATTTATACAGGCCCGCTATGGAGCCGTGAGATTCGGATACACCACCAGGAGCCTTGTTTCGTGAGGCTTTTGTTTTAACCTTTTGTTTTTGATTCAAGTTTTGCGCATATCTGTACCCTGCAGAACCCTACGGAGTTCTTCCTTGGTCACAGCAAGCCCGGGGCTCCCTCTCAGATAAGCCTGGAGCACACCTTCCGTATACATCCCCTCCCTTAGTTTTAACCTGACTTTGAATCGGAAGCTGCAGTGAATTCCAAACATCTGTCGTAGGCTTCTGATATCCTATGTGACCAAAAATGCACCCATTGCGATCATCTGTGGAATAAAATAATATCTCTCTTGGAGGGATATTGACATCCTGGTCCTAGAATGTATTCGTTTTCGTATGTAAACTCTCACATTAACTGTGTGTACTCTCTTACCTCTTGACACTGAAGGAAAAAAAAAACAAAACATTAAAAACGAAGTCATCCATTGTTGTGGATGAAGACAATTGTTATGATGATAAATAACAAATAAAGATTGAGGCATCCAGTTAGAATGTTTAACAGTGCTTAAGCAAATAGCAACAGGATGTGCACACAACACGATCGCATGCTATGTTATTTTATCTTTCCAGAATTCTGTTAGTGATTATGTGGAAATTTCAGGGTTGGAGAAAGGTTTCAATCTCCACAAAGGCATTAGGCGCTGTGACCAAAGTTAAATCATCGCCACAGTGGGGAAAAAAAAAAAAAAATGAAGACTCATTAATGCCACAGAATTGTTTGCGGTGGGATTTTTGAATTTATCTTTAGCGCTCTGACAGTTCCCTGAAATTCCTACCGTACCAACATATCTAAGTGAATTTAAAATAAACAAATATAAAACCGTGTAATTTAAAAGTGTTACCTTTTAAAGTATTACTGTGATCATTTTCACAAACCAGAGAAAATCGGATCACAGATATGGCTGCGAAGTCCTGACAATTAATGAATTCAGTTAATGAATCTGTCCAAAAGCTCTTTAATGACTGAATCGTCAAATGCCAGCAATGATGGGACTTCCACCAAACTTACATACGTGTTGACAAGCAAAAGGCTAAGTTAAACAGGCCAGTGCAGAGTATAGACATTTTCTTATCAATAAATATGAGAACTTTGTGTGAGGATTTTAGCTTGTGGTTCTGGAAACATTTTAAAATAGCTTTTTGTAAAAGCTGCAAAAGCAATGGAATAGCTCTTTATTTTCCTATCGTGTTTATGAGCAAACAACAGTTAAATGATTCTGAGTAGTCCCTGAATTCCAGTGAGTCCTCATGACCTTCCTTCATCCTCTTTTGACCCATGTTTGATTCTTCCAGATCTCTGCACCAGTGATGGGATCACCTGAAAGCAATTCAAATTACCTGAACCATCAGGTGACAGGTAGGCCCTGATTCACACACCAAGGGATAGTATACTTGGATCTCTAGGACCTTAAAACTTGAGAAACTGATGTTCTATTCTGTTCCCTAAAGATGTCGAAACGTTTTACTTCAATTATTGGTGTTGCTTCATAATTTCAACTAGATCAAAATAAGTGAAAATGCAGATCTTTCCCTTTAAGTATGATGCTAGGGACTAGAACGTTCTAAAGTAAGTATTATATCTCAAGCAATTAGAAGAAAAGCTGCTAAAGATATGAGCACCATCCACCTCGTTTCCATCCCTTAGAGACGGTCTCCGTCCTTATCTCAAGTATTCAGTGTGTGATAAAGAATCCACGGACAATTATACAAATGCAAGAGAATGCACCTCCATTATTAAGAACCCCTGCACTAAACGTAGTGAAGAATGAGTACGTGCCTTGAGTGAGACAATTTTGGACTAATTCCTCAACATTTTAATTGCGTCGGAATTTCAGTGCTACCCTAATACTCATCACTTGATTACAACAGGAAAAATCTTATATAACCTGTGGCGGTGACATGTACATTAAGCGGGGGGGGGGGGTCCAAAAAAAAAATGCCAGAAGAAATCTCCTTGGGAAGAGTGTGTAGAGGAATTCAAGATATTGATCTACTCTGGCCCCACGTAGTGATCAACACCCGTTCCATCTGGCAACGCTAAGCTCCTTGGGGGCAGCAAGGAGGGAGGAACGTAACATGATGCTGAGGATTCAGCTGGAAAGGGGAGAGTCAATTTGGTGTATTCAAGTCAATTCTTTTCTTTTTTGGTTTTTTCCAATATGCTCTCCATTTTCCTGGTATAATTATTTCAATTCACTCTTTGGTTTCCTTGTCCAGCTATCTCCCAGGGTGCAGAAACGTCCCAGTGATCTTAGAGAAAGGTGTCTTCAAATGTTGTGCGGGCGTTTTATGCCACACGGGGGCGGGGGGTGGGGGGTGGAAATCACCAGACTGCAGACGATTTGGAGACCATACGATAACAATGCTACCAAACATTCAAAACTGCTGAATGCATCTGATACTCCATCTCAAGCACTTGATTCTTTATCAAGAATCCTGTATTTGTGTCTATAATTGAAACACTTTGTATCTAGGCTGAGATCTGATCCCCATGGAAATGAAACTGTCGTGAAGTAAAAACAAGGAATAAACCCTGTGAACATCCAGGGCTAAATTTAATCCAAAATGAGCAAAATTCATTTAGATAAGGCACTAACAAACCAATTTATTAGAACTTGGCATAAAGGTCCCTTAAAGTAACACCCACAAGCAAAGATAGCCTGAGAAAGACAAACCCAGTCACAAACACATCCTGCTAACATGCTTTTTTGCCTCCAACAGTCCTTCAACATTTACTTACATCACAGCTTGAAATTATTTATCATATTTAATTCTAAATATTAGAATGAAAAACAAAAGAAAGAAAAGTCGGCGGACACAGAGAGCCTCTGGAATCACAGATTTCCTAAAAAAATAAAGGTCCTTTGTCTAAAGAGAGGAAATACGTATTTTGTAAGTTCATCGCTGACTTCAAATACGTCCAGAACTTTCCAGGTGACATAATGCATTGCTAAGGAAGCCAATTCTTTTTCTGATTAGAAATTCACAAATTTCTAAACACACTACCGCTGTGTGGTACCAGTTAGAATGATGCCAATACTCACCACCTGAAGAAATGACTTTCACGGTCCACATCATTTTTAAACCCCATCTTCCTTCTTAACCTTGTTGCAAAGCAGATCTGAATTAACACTAACTCCTATGGAACCGGTTCATTTGCAATTTCCAGCCTTACGGACTTCAAACTGTCTCCCAATCCTAACGAGGACCCTCAGTTATAGTCCCTTCTGGCTGCGTTGTACCTTGTGTCTTCAGTGGCTGACTCATTCCACGCTCTGCTCATGTAGCTTATCATTATCTTGTCCACAGGCAAAATCTACATTGAATTCAGATGAGAATGGCCCCTGATTTGAGACTCTTGAGAAAGCTATCAGCACTGGGGTCCAAGGAGCATGACCACTAAGGGAAATGTTGCAGCCCGTGTGGATTGTAATTTTCCCCTCTAAAAGTACAAAGTAGAAAACACGAACACTGGCAACCAATTACAGTAACTCCTTCCAATGCATTTCCCTTAGTGGTTTATTGCGGGTCGGGGGCGGGGGGGGGGGGGGGAGTTATCCTTCACAGAAATGGACAAGATCTAGAACAACTCTGTACACTGCCCTACCAGCTTTATTTAACACTACTTACGTAACTCACTTCCCCACTGAATAAAAACTTCTCACTTTTCCTTACGTTTATCAATTTTGAAACTACGTAGGCATTTGTCTAATCAGCTTCGCTTCGAACAGGGATATAACTCGATCACAGCATGTTGTTAATATGAAAACGAACAACACAGACCTTTCTGACTGAACATTTTCACTGTCTACCTCAAGACAGGTGTCCTGCATTATACCAATGTCGCAGACAGATGGCTTCTTAGGTTTTACGCACTATGACATTAAGATATTCCCCCCTCGTTATAACGTTCCAAAAATTACTAGTGTGGCCCCTGCTATCTACAGTTTAAAAATATTTAAACTAAGATAATCTATTGTGCTTATCTCAAAGGAAGGAAGGAAGGAAAACAACTCGACTATTCTATCAAGTTCGACCCAAACTTCCTGCCTCAGTTGCCACAATTCTGGATCCAGATTCCAAGTTTATGAAAGAAACACAAAAAGTCACAAGGCAGAGCTTCAAGTTACAATATCTTAGAAGGATGCTAGTTATTTTATGCCCCCCAAACATTTTATAAGCTCCAAACCCTTCACGAGGACAGGATTTTAGGGATCTAAAATGATTTCTGCACTTCTCACCATCCAAGAATACAACAGCTCGTAGGAAAAACAGTACGTGTGCAGCAACTCCTTGGTTAGTGTCTCTTTTTTAAGTTTTCAGGCATTCTAGTGACTGAGTCTTGCTTCTAAGAATTATTGAAGAGGTTTATGAAAACACACAGCAGACTATTCATGTGTACTTCTCCCATTAAAATCAACTGATTTCTGTTAGCACTGTATATCAGGACTAATTAAAATTACCGTATCCCACAGCCAGTCTGTACCTTTTCAAACATCCTTCTCCCGTATCCAAAACCATGCACTGTTCTGCCTTCCATCATGCTTCTTTTATTGCTGAGTGAGGCGCTCGCTCCTTCATTAAATAGCATTAAAAATAGACAGCACCGAACTCCCCAGTGGAGCATGCTCTAACAGGGCTAATGCCACAGTTCTTAAGGTAACCATACTCAGCTGGGATCTAAGAGGGAAAGTCACTGGAAGGTCAGCAATTTGCAAATCTAACAGCGCACACAAACCTGTCTCTGAGCTGAATACCGGAAAAGAGAAACCAGCGTGTTGTGAAATTAAGTCACTGAGAAGCTGAAAGTCAATTTCTAAAACTGTGTAAGTTGCTTTAAATATGCCTTACCTAAACCAAAGTATTCTGTTCAACAGGCATTCACCTACCGCAACTGGGTTATATTCTCTCTCATCAACTAACACAAAGCACGTCCGGAGAAATGGAGCCATGTAGGCATAGCGTCTGAATGTCTTAAAAACTGCATCTAAACCAAACAAATAGTATTGATAAGCAAGGACAGGGAGAGGTTAGCCTTTTGCATCTTTTGTGATGAAGCACAGCCCTTAATGAATATATGAAACCCATGCTGCAGAAAATTTTAAAATATTCTGCTAGTTGAAGGGACAAGAAGGAGTGAAGGAATGTGACAGAGGAAATACCGGATCAAACACAAATACATACCTTACAAATCCCATATAAACCCGAAATGAGCGCACGTAATTTCTCACATGCGATCCACATTAGGTGTGCAGCAGAAGCAATTACTGCCAAGATAGTAGATTACTTGGCTATTCGAACAGAACACGCTAGAACTCTTCAAGCCACCGTCTTTGGTGAAAAGGACATTAACTAAAATCCTATTAAGACAGGCATGTGCCATGGTGACACAAACACAGAGGATCAAAGGAGTGGGAGCATTTATTTTTAAGTGCATGTCAAAGGTTCCCTAACTTTCAGCAAATGAAAGATGATTCCCCGTCATCTCCATTTCTCTGTTTTCTTAAAACAATCATAGCAATTTTGATCTCCAAAGTAAGCGAGGAGCAGGTGGGAATCGTTTGGAATTATTCAGCATTTGAGCCAAATCTTGTACAGATTCCTTTCAACTTTGGGGAATGTCATCCTTTTGGGAGAGGCTAAAGTGGCATACCCATAGACTTTAAAAATCAGCAATCAAAAGGGATATCTGCACTCTAGACACATTCTCGAGAAAACGATTTCCACCAGCCTTGCAATGTGCACACTAGCCTCCCAATCCTTTGTAACTTTCAACCCCTCCTTTGCTTTTCCTTTTAGACTCGGACTCTGTCCTCATCTTGTATCTTGGGGAGGTGATCAAGTACTGAGCCACATCCACTCCGGCTCCATTTCCATGCAGAAACATGGACTGAGTCAATTTCTCTTCCTTAAGAAACTTTCTAAATACCTGTACTATTCCAGGCAATTCCACCAACCATATCTACCACCTGACACAGAAGACATTGCATTCGGAGTTTGCAATGAAACACACATTTCAAACACGTAAAAATAAATGGTCACCACCATCGTCTCTACCCGCCCCCCTCCCCCACAAATCCCTTGGGAGCCCGGACCCCAATTCCGGCAAGAGCAACAAACCGATGGCAACTTTTCCGCCCCTTGCACGGTTCTTTCAAATGGAATGAGAGGGTCCCAAACTTTCTACCACGAAACCCGCAGACATCGCTGTAGACTTCGCCCAGGAGAAAAACCGCCTCCTCTGTTCTCTTCCAGCTTTCCCTGTCTGCCTCATCTGGGGGAGGGGAGTCTACCCCTCCTGTGAGGAAACACAGAAACACAATCAATACATGTATAACATCAACGGTTTTCTACAAACACGAAGGAGGGGGAAAAAAAAAACAGACGATAAACAATTCCAAAGAAAAGCACAGATAAACGGCAAAAAGGAGGGGGAAAAAATCACAAAAGACGCGCCAGGTTCACGTCGGAAGAGCTTGATTATTACCTTGACATAACAGTGGGTATCCCCCCAGCGTCTTGGTGCCTCGATTGATTTGATCTAGTTTTTGGTTTTTACTAATATCGTTTCTCAGTGATTGAACTGGCTGGATTTGTTTGGCTTGGCGCTTTTTTTTTTTTTCTTTTTTTTTTTTTTTTTTTTGGTCGATTTATTTAACTGCTAGTAAAACGACCTCTCTGCAGCGTCGGCGGCTGGGATCCTCGCGCAGCTGCGGCGACCGTGGTGGCTTTGGCTGGCGACCCCGCTGCCCCCGCCGCTGGTCGCCGCTCCGGACGAGCTCAGGGGGCGCCGCCGCCGCCGCCGCCGCCTTCTCTGTCCCGCTGGCTCCGCGGAGCGAACGATGCCCCCGCCTCCGGTCCGGCAGTCCGTCCCTCCGCGCGTCTGTCCGTCTGCCTGCCTGTCGCGCAGCCCCGCGGCCCCGCGCGGGATTCTGGCTTTCCTGCGCTCCGCTCCGGCCGGCTGGCGGTCGGCGCGCGAGCCGCTCTGTCCGTCCCTCGGCGCGTCGCGGTCCCTCTAGCAGGGCCGGGTCCCTGTTCCGGGTTCTGTGCCCAGCTCGCTCTCCAGCTCCCGCTCGGGGCCCCGGCCGTTTCCCTCGGACAGCGGAGGGCGTCTGGAGCGGAGGGTGCACGCGAGCGCTGCGCGCTCGCTCGCTCGCTCGCTGTCTCCCTCGCTCTCCCTCTCCCCCTCTCCCTCTCCTCCTGCCTCTCCTCTGCGTTCTGCTCTCCCAGACTCGAGCTGTCTAACTGCTCCCACCTGTCCGCGGCTCTGTCACTCCGTCGTCCCACCCCGAGCCAGCCAGCCAGCCTCGGCCCGTCCCTCCGTCCCGCGCCCCTGCCTCCCCGCCTCCGCCGCCGGCCCCTCCGCCCGTCCCTGCCCTCCCACGCACCCGGCTCCTCCCCGCAGCCCCGGCCGCATCCGTCCCCGCCCCGGCTGCAGCCTCCAGCGCCCCCGCCCCCCCGCCCCCGGCCCGCCACACCCCGGAGCCGGCCGCGGCCAGGCGCGCCGGCAGGGCGGAGGGGAGGGGAGCGGGGGGAGGGGGGCGCCGCGGCCTCTGCCCCCGGGCGCGGCCGGAGTTGGCCGGCTCGGAGCGCGGGCACCTGCCGGGTGCGCCCGGCGCGCAGGGCCATCCCTTCCCCCCCCCCCCCCCCGGCGGTCTCCGCCAGTCCCGACGCTGGAGACAAAGCGCCCGGGCCACGCGCGGCCGCACCGGCGTCATTAATCAGAGGGGAGCCTGGCACGCCGCCCCCTGCCCCTCCGCGCCGCCTCCCCGCTCCCCCGCCGCGTACCTGTCCCCGGGGCGCCGCCGACTCTCGCGGACGCTCGCCCGGGCCCGGCTCCCCGCCTTCCTCCGCTGCCCAGTCCGGCGGCCAACTCTGCGGAGAACACCCCGCAGTGGCGGCCCCTCACTCCGCGCGAACCATCCGGAGCCCGCGAGCTCTCTCTCGGCGGCTCTCGGCTTCGAGCGGGACCCAAAGTCCGGGCGAGCGGCGCCCCGTGCGCTCCCTGCGAGCCCCTGGCCCGAGCTGCGCGCCCGAGCGCGGGCCTGGGGTCGCCGCCGCGCCGCAGCGGGCAGGGCGCGGGGCGCGGAACAGAGTTGACATCCGAAGAAATTAAAGCGCTGCATTTCCCGTTTGTTCTGCAGAAGTGCTATTTTTATTATCTGTAATTCTTTTTTTTTTTTTTTTCATTGTCTCGGGGCACACTCTACCAAAAGGGGGAAAAAAAAGGAAAAAAAAAAAAAAAAAAGGAATCGTGGAGGAATGGGGCTACGTTTCCGGAACACCGCCCACCCTTCCCGAGTGAACGTGGAGCCTACTTTTCCAACATTATAGGTCACCAGCCAAGATACATCACTCTGGCTTTCTGCCCCCCAGCTGAGAGCAAGGCGTTTGATTCTGGGCTTCTTTGCTAGGTTGCTATTAATGTGAAGCAAAATTATACTTGTGCGCGCCTGCATGGAATTGCCAAAGCTCATTTTGACTGGATCCAGCGTTTCAGACGCTGAATAACTGTGTATCTGGTGCGACGAACGCCCCATCCCGCAATAAATGGAAGAGGAGAGAAAATCAACTCTCACCAGCTGCAATTAGTAACCCCATGAATAGACAACAAATAAATAACCAGCATCAACCATGCCACGAAAATTTCCATGTCCTTTGAGTTTCATGTATTGGCATCCATTCCTAATGGCAGACATTATAAACAGATTTATTGAGGGATATGCCTTCCACTTTCTGTAGGGATGTAATTTCAATGGCTATTTCCCTGTTCACATAGTCTAAGATATTGATTATAAATATCAAACAGATGACGCACGTAGTTCTAGAAAATTCTGTAAAGATAGGATGATGTTGTACTGGTCCTTCATGAACCGATTATTATTTTCCAAATATTCGAAGTTGTCTCCCTTGGGGGTCAGCTCTTGAGTTGTGCTGCATCCTCAATTCCCACAGTTGGGGCTGCTTGGGAAGAGGGTCAGTGTACTTGCCTTTCCTTCTGGACAGGACTACCTACCCCGGAAGCATCTCTTGAATGGGTGGATGTGTAATCTACTGACAAGAAACCTTAACAGCTCACTCTTAACACACAGTTTTCCTTAGAACGAATCAGATTTCACCCTGAGAGTTGAAAAAAAAAAAAAAAAAACAACACAACACAAAAAACAGAAGGAACTCCATATAGACTGGATATAGAAATTACAGAAATCGAGTACCGGGAGGGGGAATCCAATCAGTTCTCTTAGCACTGGTTGTATAAAAGAATGAGACAGAATACGTCAAGAACTTCAGTGCGTAGACAAACATGATGACAAAATCTGCATTTTCTCATGGATTTCAGCCTTTATTTAAAAAAGGAAGCACCCCAAGAAGAATAACGTTAACTTGCTTCAACCAAAATTGTCTACCTTTTCTCATAATATTTTGCCAACGAATTAGGCACTAGAGAAAGTTCAAGTGTATGCAAGGCCATGTGGACAATTAGCATTCAGCTGTCCAATTTTAAATTTAGTGTCCCAGTGTGGGACTGAAATATACTTCTGGGAATGTGAGGCAGGCCGTGACAATAAGTGATTCTTCTAGACATTCAGAAAGTATTTGTATTTCCTTAAACAGTTTGCAACACTTATCGTTCCTTAGAGTCCTTGACCTGTTACGCATTAACCACCACTAACCTCCATGAAACTCTGGGGCACCTCATTGGAGCTCTGTGTGAGAGATCCACAATGCCAGTTGCAGAAATGTTCATGCATTTCGAAGTATCCCCACTGTGGGGGTGAGAGGTGGTGGTTGTGGGGAAAGAGAAGGTTGTGGCTTCTTTCAGTCCGGATGCTCTTGAATGTATTTGGTATCAGACGGAAATGAAAAAAAGCACACGTGTAACCAGGTAACCCCAGCTTGGGGAGTTGAGCTCACCTACACGCTGGCAAACATCTAAGATTGTCGACAAGCTCCTTTAAACACATATTCCCCTAAGACACTAAATTAGTGCCCTTTAATGAAGCTTCCAAATTGGATTTTCAAAAGAAGGCAAATTGCTAAAATAGCCCTGCTACCTTTATAAGCACCTTTTCAGCTGAAGCGAGAAGTAGACTTTTCCATGCTGTTGAACTTCCATCATTCCTCAACAATGAGGCGGGGAGAAACTCCCCTGCAGGGCATTCTCCCCACCACAGTAAAGAGAGACTTCTCGTTTGCCCTGTTTTCAACAAAACCGGCCAGTGTCTATTAAATGCCAGTCTCGGGTTTAAAGCCATACAAGTATGCCTGGTGCAGAAAGGCAGGGGGATAACAAGGGGTGGGGGGAAGATTTGCACGTCAACCAGAAAAGTTTAGTTCCCCATTCTTATTTTGTGCTAAGCCAAAATAACTCTAAAACACATTTCAGAACATCAACAAAGAATGTTACATCACGTATGCATCTGAGCATGAAGAAATGTCACGATCAAAAACAAAGAGGACTGGGGAGACTAGAAACCAAATGTTCCAATGGCACAGATCCCTTGACGGCCAGCCATGTTTCCTCTGGAGTCTGCTGCGCGCAGTGTAAGAAAATGATCCCCGCGAACCCTTGGTGTTCTCACAGGCGGACCAGAAACCAACAGTGTCCTGCACCCACACACGGTGATGCTTTGCCGAGAGTGCAAACCAAGGCATTTCCTCGGAAACAAACGTGGGGAGTGTTTTCATGGCGCCGCATCTAAATCAGAGGAGGGACAATAAGAAGGAAAGGAGGGACCAAGGAGGGATGTTCAGAAAACCTGTCACTAAAACCATCTGAGCACCAAAAGACTAGGGAGGCTGTCGCCTAAATGGAGTTACTTCTCTTCCGCATCTCCTGGGATAGAAATGCCAGCATTCAGACACGCCCTTGGGATTTGGGGGGTTGGCCCCCCGCCCCCCCCCCCCCCCCCCCCCGAGTACTGTGTGCCTTCCTTCTCTGCAGTCTCTGCCCTGGGGGACGTGGCTTTGGCGTTGCTGAGGCCTGTGCAGCGGGCAGCACCAGGCTCAGATGCAAAACCTCTCCGTGACTGCAGGGCAGGTATGTGCAGGCAGGGAGTCTAGCAGGCCCTGTCTACCTGGCCGGTGTTCGCGCCCTCCTCCAGGACCTGCTTCGGCAGGAAGTGTTCTCAGCCTCCTCTGAAACCTACCGAAAATGATTCCGATTTTTAAAAACCTGTGCCATCAGAACAAGCCCGCCAATGAAGCAGAAGCAACAGGAGCACAGAGGAGAAGCACAGAGGTAAATGTTATCCCGCCGAAACGCAAGGAGGGATACAGAGCATAACCTAACGCTTGCCAAAGCCCCGCACCTGCCTCCATTCTTACATTCCGGTCCCAGAGACACAGCGTTTGCCTCCATCGTGGACTCCATGCCCCTTTTCACTCAGAGGAAGACAAAGGTTACCAGGTTATTCACAACTTGGAATAATGAAGTTGGCTGCTCGACAATGAGATGATGTTGAAAGGTCTATGAATTAACCACCAGAATAAAGCAGCTCCCACGCATCCCTAATGAAATACAGGACATTTGCATTTTGAAACT